>NW_026067925.1:7540639-7542412 GCF_014885135.2 Alexandromys fortis | reverse complement strand
TATATATCCATCCTTCAGAGTAGCAAATAGCTTCTTCCCAACCCTCATCTCTTTCTTGGAACAGCCCATATGTACTGAATAGTTGATGTGGAAAGACAAAGATCCAACAATTTTGACCAAGTTAACAACGACTCATAAGGCCACAAAACCTCAGAACTGCAAGCAGTGCTGACTGAAGCTTTGGCTTACAATTGTCTGATTTCTTGGTCCTCTGCCTCCCTTCCATGGGCGCTAATTCCTAATGAACACTCTCATAACACATATGGACTCAGTGTCTGCTCCTGGAGAATACAATAACCAGTAAGTGCAACAACAGGAGGACAAATTACATTTTCTGTTGTAAGAAGCAAAAACAACATCTGGCATTCAGATCAACCCTGAGCCAGTGACATCTTGCAATAATGGGGCAGCTGGCCAACCAGATCCCAAGCACTGTCAACCAAAGAGGGAATGGTAAGCTAAAGCAAGACATCAGTCACAACCTTTACAGTCCATGAAAAGTAAGACAAATGCTTAGAAAAGATGACACTTCTCCCTTATCCGCACAAATGCATTATTCCAGTTTCTCTGATTTGAATATAAATCTAATCAGTCATCTATAAAGTTTCTAAAATCATTAATTTTCCTTATTAGTGAAAACCAAATAATATTGGGCTTAAAAGAACAGTATCATGGCTAAGGACACTCTAGCCCAATGTGCCAGGCTTAACTATCTAAGAAGAGCATTATTTTAAAACAACAGAATTATTACTTATAACAGGTCACATCTTTATTTTATAACAGGGAAATATTTTAAAGAATTTAACTGCAATGTTATATTGAAAGGGAGACAGAAGCATGATTATACAAAAACTATCCTGATAATAATGAAATGTGAATTTGTCAGTATTAGTTAACCTACATACAAAGAGGTAATTTTTAACTCTAGCTAACCATTAAATTAACTACAGAGGTTATTTAATTCCATACATAGGCCTCAAGCCAGACAGCATGATCAGAACACTGTGTAGGCACTGGTACTGATGTCTAAGCTAAGACCTGTATTTCTCTTTCCCAGACGCATCCTGCCAAGCTCGCTTACATTTGTATTGTTTAATATAGTTTGGAAGAGTGTACTTCCAAAAGAATATGCTTATTTTTACTTTATGGTCACACTATACTTCTCCTTTATATACATGTTTTAAAAATCATAGTGCATTATAATACACCTGGACTAAATATTAAAATTATGTCTTGATTTTACTAAAACTATTATTGTATTCTTAGTAAAGGGGAAAAATCTACACAGATAAAATTATGTACCCTTTCGGCTTTAAGTTGCAAAGTATTTACAATATGTAATGGTACTGATTTTTCAAATACCAAGTGGATAACTGGCCAATACTCTCTAAAAACCCATGCTAAAGAAGGTAAGATCTGAGGGGCTGGAGAGATGGCTCAGTGGTTAAGAGCACTGGCTGAGAACCTGGAAACAACCTAGATGTCCTTCAATGGAAGAATGGATGAAGAAAGTGTGGAATAAATACACATTAGAATACTACTCAGCGGTAAAAAACAATGACTTCTCGAATTTTGCATGCAAATGGATGGAAATAGAACACACTATCCTGAGTGAGGTAACCCAGACCCAAAAAGATGAACTTGGGATGTACTCACTCATAATTGGTTTCTAGAGATAAATAAAGGTCAGTGAGTCTATAATTTGATCTCCTAAAGAAGCTAAATAAGAAGGTGATCCCAAAGAAAAACATATAGCTATCCTCCTGATTATGG
>NW_026067925.1:7485564-7539831 GCF_014885135.2 Alexandromys fortis | reverse complement strand
GGGGGGGGGAATGGGGAGGCGGGGAGGAGGCGGAAATCTTTTTTTTTTCAATAAAAAATTATATTTAAAAAAAAAAAAGGGCACTGGCTGCTCTTCCAGAGGTCCTGAGTTCAATTCCCAGCAACCACATGGTGGCTCACAACCATCTGTAATGAGATCTGGCGCCCTCTTCTGGCATACGGGCATACATGGAGGCAGAATGTTGTATACATAATAAATAAATAAATCTTAAAAAAAAAAATTAAAGAAGGTGAGATCTACCCAAAAATTGGAAAAGGCTTGACCCACATGTATTCTTCATGACGTTCTAAGGGACAGAGGATAAAACCTTCTTTGTAGTTTACTATAGGGTATTTCTCTCAAAAAATCCTATAAAAACAACACTGACCTATTTCTTGTGATCTATAGTTGTGATTTACTCTAAATTAATGGCATTATCTAACATTATTAAAATCAAGGAGAGAAGATTAATAAAAATTACAACTGTGAGTCATGAATATGGAAAAAAATCATATAAGGAGAAAATGTGAGTATATATTTATCCACCAATAAGCTAAGTCTGTTTTTTGATTTGGGATTAATAATGCATCTTTTAAAAAAATCATTACATTTTAAGAATTTATACAAGGTATTATCTAAGAAGTGTAGTAGTAGTGGTGGCAGTAGTAGCAGCAGTAGTAATAATAGACAGGAACATGAAACCATTGTTTCCCCATATCTGTTCAATGCACCTTCAGAAACAAATTTTATCAACAAAAAGATACTATAATAATAGTAGTAGTAGTAGACATGCACATGAAACCATTAAGTTTCTCTAAATCTGTTCAATTTACCTTCAGAAACAGATTTTTACGGACAAAAAGATACTATGTTGTTGCCCTAAGGATCTTAACCTGTTTGAGAAGCCTGGTCTTGTGAGACCCCTAACAGTAGGAGTGGGGGCTGTCCCTGACTCTTGTGCCTGATTTTGGGATCACTTTTCTTCCTGCTGGGTTGCCTCCTCCAGCCTTAATAGGAAGGGACATACCTAGTCTTATTGCAACTGGATATGCCATGTTTGGAGGTAGGGGAAGCTGTGAGGGGAGGCGGGAAGAGAAACTATGGTCAGGATGTAATATATGAGAGAAGGAAAAAAAAAGAAAAGAAAACAAAAAACCCAAAAAAGATCTTAACTTGTTCTGAAACTTGTGTTTTTTCACATGAAAAAAAAAAACTTAAACAAGAAAAAAAAGAAAAGGTAAGCATTAAAAATGAAATATGGAAATGTGTACATTGAAATGGGATGTTCGCCCAGGTGAAATTTATTTTAAAATTTATTTTATTTATTATTGCTATTGGGGCAGCACATGTATTCCATGGATTCTATGTAAAAGTCAAAGGACAGCTTTCTTAAATGAATTCCCTCCTTAAACCATGGTTGCCATGGATTCGACTCAGGGGGAGACAAGTCCTTTTACCTACTAAGCCATCCAACTTTGCATGCAAATGGATGGAAATAGAAAACACTATCCTGAGCGAGGTAACCCAGACCCAAAAAGATGAATTTGGTATGTACTCACTCATAAGTGGATTCTAGACATAAATAAAGGTCAGTGAGCCTATAATTCGTGATCCTAGAGAAGCTAAATAAGAAGGTGAACCCAAAGAAAAACATATAGTTATCCTCCTGGATACTGGAAGTAGACTAGATTGCCAGGCAAAAATTGAGATCTTGGGGGTGGGGGTGGGGTGGGGGTAAGGGGAGATGGGGAGAGAAAAGTGAGGAGGGGAGGATGGGGAGATCCTGGGGGAATGGGATGATTGGTATGGAGAAAGGGTGGATATGGGAGCAGGGAAGAAGATATCTTAATTAAAGGAGCCATTTTAGGGTTGGCAAGAGACTTGACTCTAGAGGGGTTCCCAGGTATCCGTAAAGATATCCCCAGCTAGTCTTCACTTCTAAACAAGTTTCTCTAGAAGTCTTTATTTTAGCCACATGTATACATATGTGTATGTGGGTATGTGCATTTGAGTGCCTGTGACTGTGGAGGCCAAAAGAGTACATGGGAATCCCCTAGAGCTGAAGTTATAGGAGAATGTCAGCCACCGACCATGGGTGCTAGGATCTTTACTAAGATCCTCTGCAAGAACCAACATACGCTTAACCACTGAACCAGGTTTCTAGCCCCTCAAATACAATGTCTTAATCACGACGAGTATTCCTTTTCATATCTTGACATCAATTTATTTTTTTACTTTAAGTACCTTAATCAATTATAAAAAAAGGAAAGTGGTGAGAACAAGGGAAGGAGACAGCATGAATGGGAGAAAGGAAAGGGAGATCAGACTTAATTATCAGGAAATATAGTCTAATAAATATTCAAAGAAGTAATGATTGACATAACCCTATGTGATACACACAATTCATGGTCTAAATAACAAGTTCACATCAAGTGTTCCTAAATATGATTTGACAAAAGGGATGTCATGGTGCAGTGACCTCCTAATCCCTTGAAAATTCTAAACTCAATCTAGAAGAGGAAATCTTCAGGGACACATATTAAACTCTAATCACTAGGCACAAAAGACGAAAACTCATAGTCTATGCTTTACCAACTATCAACTGGTTAAACAGTGTCTTGTTTATACAACCGCGCCACAGTCACCTGTACTCTCCCAGGGATTTTCAGGTGCAGTGAAGTGGGTCTACTTTCTATCACGGGATGAGCATTTAGTGTTCCCTTTAAATATGAACTTCATGTCCTTCAGGTGGTACTAGGTATTTTCAGTTGGTAGTAGGTATTTTCAGTGGGTACTAGGTACTAGGAACTAGGATTTTCAGAAAAAAAAAAAAGAGTTATTCAATAATTAAAAAAATGTTATTTATTTGATCCTGGAACTTCTATTAGATGTCTTACCTTACCATCCCATGACCCTGCCAACTTCTCTATGAGCCCAGGTGTTTGGGGTTTTCTCCTATTTCAACTCTATTTTCTAACACTTCTGATAACTTTTCTTTAAATATATCATTATAATTCTACTGTGTAAAGTTTTACTGCGGAAAGATCCCTTTCCTACAACACAATGTGTTTCACGTGAGTCACACATCTCCATCTCTTGGATGGTTCTTCATGGTTATTCAGGGGAAGGACAGGTTTTCTTTTCCTTTAGTTATCCATTCCCTCCAGCTTCTTTTATTCCATTATTTATTTTGGCATAAACTTATCATCTTATTTTTACTACTAGGGACTGGACTCAGGTCCTTCGCTTTATCACTGAGTTACATACACATTCCTTAGATTTAATCTTCTCTTTTCTTAAGATCTTAATTGATATATTTTGTAATTCTTGAATCAGGCAGCACTTTATTCTCTAAAACAGAACGGGTGTACCAAAGATGCTGAGCAAAACAGGGAGATTTTATGAAAAGAAATGATACTTTAAAAGAATGTAAAATAAAGAGTTCTGGAAACTGGAAATCCACAATCAGGGCGTTGACTGTTTTCCAGCTGGATTCTCAAATGGCAGAAAACAAAAAGATCTTGCAACTAAATCTTACAGGTTCTCTACAGAAGACCAAGATCCATGGGTATTTACTTACATTTAGGAATTAGGGTACTAGGATTATGAGATGCTTTATATGTCTGACTAACCTGATTTAGTTGTTTTCTTGGGATACGAAACTCACTTATTTTTCATTCAAAATTCCACAGAAAAAATATCTTCCAATCTTTTGTCCAGAGAGCAAAAGCCCAAGCTTGGAGCCCAATAAAAAGAAAAACAAGGCAGCTGACATCCTCTTCCACCATAACCTTTGGTACCCTTTCCAATTTGGTTTCTGAATCCTTCCCACATAACCCTAAAAGTCTGTGGACCCTTTTTTTCTATCTGTCCTGACAAGATGTACCAAGATCATTCTGTCTAATTCCTGGAGCAAGACAGACAGAAAAAAAAAAAGGCAATGGGAAGGGGAAAAAGTCCTTTTCCTGGATTCTTTCTTTCTAAAAGTCAAGAAACTTTTTAAGTCTGAATCCTAGCACTGTACCTCAGTGGTGGAGCATTTATTTACCTAACATGCTCAAATGTGCAGCACTGTTATCTCTGCCAGTCTAGGAAACAAGGCAAGAACAGGAACTAGGGTAAGAGTGTAGTCACTCTTACCTATATACAATATCAGCTATTAAAATTCTGGTGCTAGAATCCATGCTATGATTATCTATATAAATTATCTATGAGATGTTAGAAAAATCACAAAATTCCTGATCTTTCCTCCTGGTCATCTAAAACTAAAGTGTACAATGGCCAAATACAATGTTCTAACTAGACCAACTTGTTCCTCTGTTCTTGTTGGACTCTTTGTCTCTGACAAATGGCACTGTAGCTGACAATCTGAACAGTAAGTAACACTGTTGATTTTAGTTAACAGGATTAGAAACAATGGTCCTTTTTCCATCTGAAATCAGGACTTACTTTGCCATGACCCACATTTGGCAGAAAGTTTACTCAACATGAATCAGACCACATGATGCTGTTAAGTCATTAAACTCTACTCCAAAATTCTCTGCCTCAGCAAAGAGATGATTGAAAAGTAAGGGTATACCCTTAAAATATAAACCAACTATTCAGTAAACCACAGAAAGGGTGGCACACATGTTTTAAGCTCAGAACTACAGTATATCCATGCCAAAGTCTAAACTGAGTTGACAGATTAATGAAAAGAAATTTATGATTGCCAAAATAGCATGTTAATAAATACAAGGGGAAAATAACCAATTTGCTAAAAGCACAAGAAAAGATAGATATATTTCCTATGTGTTCAAGTGATGACTTTAACACTCAAATGATAAAAGAGAATCTGGAGATGACTCAGCAGGTAAAGACTCCTGGCACAAGCCTAACCACTTGGAGTCCCAATGACCCGCATGGCAGAGAGAACCAATGTTGTCTGCTGTCCTCCATTCATATGCCACAGTGTGGACTCTCTCCCCCCCCCCTCTCTCTCACACACACACACACTCTCTCTCACACACACACACATTTTAATATGCATAAATTTAATATAAATAAAATTTAATAAGAATGTTTTTAAAATAAAATGATAAAATATAGGCCTAAGGAGATGGCTCAGTCAGTAAAGTCCTGCTTTATAAGCATGGAAACTTGAACTTAATCTCTAGAATCCACCTAAAAAGCCTAGAGTCCAGGTATGTGCTTGTAACTCCAGCAATGGTGAGACAGGAGACAGAGACAGGAGTATTCCTGGAAGCTTGCAGGCCAACTATTCTAGCCTACTTAACCAATGAGAGACTGTCTCAAACAAAAGGTGAAAGTCATCTAATACATGACACCCAAGGTATTCCTCTGACCTTCACACCCTCATAGTCAATATACATGTGCACTACCACCTACCATGAACACACACACACACACATACACACACACACACACACACACACACACACACACACCAAATAAATGATAAAATGTAATAGTAAACTTTAGTGGTTGTTCTCTGTATATATCTTCATTTCTTTGCCCATTTCCCTTAGCTAAAATATTTTAATTTTTGAAATATCTTCATTCTGACGTGGACATGGCTTCTTCCAACAAGTCTTCCAGAGTCATACGTTGAACTACTGTTCATTCTACATCTCCATAATGTTTAGGAACGTGTTTTTTGCATGGTCTGCTTTTACTATCACTCAATTCAAGTCTATCATTAGTTCCACCTTCAAAGTAGCTCTTCAAAAAGAGGGCGTATTTCCTCTACTTCCATCACATGTCTAACCCAAGAGAGTAGTTAGAATACTAGGAAAAAAAATATAGACTGACAAGCTTCCAACAAGAGTGAACTTATAAAATCTAAAAAGACACTTGAAATGAGAAAAACATATGTCCAACTTGAAGACAGCCACAAAATGGTAATGAATGGTACTTTATTAGATGCCAAGGTCTGTAGCATGATATTTAGCTGTCTCATGATAAAGACCCTGCTTTGGTAGCACATGCTTAGCATTCAAGCACTTGAAAATCTGATGCAGGTGCACTGGGTTCCAGGCCAGTCTTAGCTATATACACACTGTGAGATCCCATCTCAAAATAAATAAATAAGTAAATCAGTGATTAAAGTCTAACTTTCAAAACTGCAGTGGTTCTTCCCTATCGAAGCAGCAGCCCTTCACCACTCCTAACCACTCCCTCTTTCTGCTACTCTGCATTGCCCAGGAAAGACTCATTCTCAGGTAACCTGAGGAGATCCTACTTTGTTTTAAACCACTAAATGTTCTTCAATAGTTTATTACTCTTTTTTTTTTAAAAAATCCTACATAAAAATCATTTTCTAAATAGACTAACTTTTTTATCCAATAATAAATGGTATGTAATATATATATAATGCAACTCATAGGGGAAAAAAACAAGTTCTAGTTGTTTTGTTTGAGACAGTGTCTTTGGTAGCTCATGTTGGCCTCTAACACACTCCATAACAAAAGCAGGTCTTGAACTCCACATCCTCTTGCCTCTACTTCTCAAGTGCTACAATTGTAGTTATATACCACCATGACTAGCTCATTTAGAAAAAAGCATAAGTGATGAATTTTCTGTCAGATTATAATAAGATCATGCCATAAACTAAACTATCAGTGTCTTTTAAGCAAAAAATATCCTTTTGTATCTGTGTAATTCTTTAAAGTCTTTTCTTATGTATGTATATATATATATGAGTGTGTACATGTGAATACATGTGCCTATGAGGTCAGAGGTCAATTTAGGGTGTCTTCTGCAATCACTCTCCACCTTATATTCTGAGATAAGGTCTCTCAATAAACCCTGAGTTCATCAATTTGGCTAGACTCTCTAGCCAGCCAGTTGTTTCTAGGGATTTTCATTCCTTAACCCTAGTCGGTACACGCTGTCATGTCATGATTTTACATGGCAATGGAAATCAAACTCAGGCCTCATCCTTGCTATTTCCCCAGCCCAAGTCTTTTCTTGAGTGGCCTAGAATTCTATCAGTGTATAAGAACCAGATATAAGGAAACTGACTGTTGCATACTCCTTTTGGGAAGAACATTATATGGAAATTCAGTCATGCATATGTTCAAAGCTTTCCACAAAAACTCTGACTAGAAGTGGACATATATAGATAAAAATCTATGTACATGGACATACAAGCAGACTTATCAGTTCAATAATGCAGGTAAATAGTAACAGTAAAAACACAAAACCT
Organism: Alexandromys fortis; assembly: GCF_014885135.2. Taxonomy (NCBI): domain Eukaryota; kingdom Metazoa; phylum Chordata; class Mammalia; order Rodentia; family Cricetidae; genus Alexandromys; species Alexandromys fortis. The sequence goes on along the minus strand of NW_026067925.1, from coordinate 7,532,624 downwards.
CAAAACAACCTAAAAATAAACTGCAGATGAAGTGTAACTAAGACCATAATTAATAATTTGGCAGCAACAAAGCTGTTTCTAGATATAATATCACAGCAGCTAGATGGAATAACAGATTGGCTAACTTACCTGTGTACATAGTGGAGCTGATGAACTGAGTCAATGGCTATCACCATCTCGGCCAAGTAAAACCGAGCCATGTCTTCAGGCAATCTGTCTTCAAATTTGCTGAGCAGAGTAAGTAAATCCCCACCAACATAATAATCCATAACCAGGTACTGTGAACAAAAATAAAATGTACTTAGTAAATATTATGGTAAAAATTAGTATATTTACTGTATTCTGTGGCCAACTAGGAATAGGCTGAATATTTATGAAGGTTAATTACTTGTGTGGTTAGCTCACCTTTAAGTATATAAAATAATTATCATTAATAATAGTAAGACTTCTAGATTTCATAAGCAATGAAACAAAATTTTAAAGTTTAGTATAAAAGACAGGATTACAACTTTTGTTGCTTTTGTCCTTTGCCAAGAAAGTAACAGTATCACTCACTTCCAGAATGGATTTTTCTCAAATATACATAAAGTATACCCAGATGTGTGTGTGTGTGTATGTGTGTGTGTGTTTATGTACCAAAGACGGAGAAGGGTATATAAATGAGAATGTTCACCAGACTCTCTGAATTAGATGATAGATGATGTTATATATTTTCCTATATTTTAGATTGTTTTTAAATATTTATTACTTATACATGTTCATATGAATATGTACCACTTGGCATACCTTGATATTACAATGATTTTATTTTTTATAAAGGTTTACTTACTTTTATTTTGAGTACAAATGAGTGCCTGCATATATGTCTTTGTACCACAGTGTGCCTAGTTCCTATGGACATCAGAAGAGGTTGCTGGATCTCCTGGAGCTGGAGTTACAGGCGGTTGTAAGCTACCATGTGAATGCTGGAAACAAAAAACAAGTCCTCTGCAAAAGCAGCAGGTTCTCTTAACCACTAAGCACCTCTCCGGCTCAATGATAATTTTACTACAAGATGAAAATATTTCAGATATCACTGAGCTGATTTTATGATTTAAATATGGCTTTAAAAATTCTTTCATTCTGATACTTCCATGCATCTCAGAGAAACTAATTTTTTATACTTAAAGCCTTGAAATTAGGGAAATTATATTTCAAGTACTGATCTAAAACTTACTTGCAGGATTTATGAGGCCTAATACATAACTAACTCTACCATGAAGCTTATAACAAGTTAGTACAATGTAATAAAATTCTACAATATTATCGGGTTGCAAGAAATGGAGTTATGCAGAAAAGACCTTTATCTCTTAATTTAAAAGAACTTCAATGAGAAGTGTAGCAAGAAAAGATTTTAAGGTACAAAAAAATGTGCAATTAAAATAAACTCTAATATTTATGTACAGAGAGTCATACAATATAACTCATTTGTTATATATTTACTGAGTGTCACTTGGAATTATCATGTACCAAACACTGCATATATGCCTATGGGCTAAAGAGATGGAAGGCCCTACATCAAGGGCTTTTCCTTTGACAGGGTACTCAATTCTTATTATACCAGACTCATAAAATCTATAAAAATATACATACTGAATTGCTAAAAAATTATTTCAATTTTTTCTATTGATGGTCAATATTAAAAATGAGGCTTCCCAAGTTATCTATTGTTGTATGAGCAGCGGGCCTGCTTTTCATCCCGGCTCCCACACAGCTAGCTTTACACCAGAATAACAACACACAAACTGTATTCTTTTAAACATTGCTTGGCCCATTATATCTAGGCTCTTCTCGGCTAACTCTCGCACCTGGACTAGCCCATTTCCAATAATGTGTGTAGCACCCCAAGGTGCGCTTACCGGGAATATTCTAACCTACGTCCATCCTGGGTCAGAGCTTCATCGCGCGTCTGGCTCTGAGAGGAGCTATGGAGTCTGAGCTCACTTCCTCTTCCTCCCAGCATTCTGTTCTGTTTACTCCGCCTATCAAGGCAGTTTCTTTATTTAACCAATGACCTTCCTCCATCAATCTATGTTTTAAGAACCAATATCTACATACTATTCTATGCTTCTTTCATTACATAAACCCCAACCCTATTCCCTCCTAAACTATCAATGTGCTTTACTTAATTTCTTCAGTAATAAAGACAGAATAAAAACTGATAAATATGCAAGTACTCCTACATTTTCTTGCCTCCCAAATTGAGTTCACAGTCTTCCTTTCCTTTGCTCTCAGGAGTAAACTAGCTGCTAACACATTGAAAAAAAAAGAGGAAATCCCCAAAACTGTTGAGAAAAACATATCAAAAATGAACCACACCTTCAATGACATTTTGTCATTAGAAAGACAAGACACTGATTCACACTGATTAGCTGAAAGTCATTCTTTGGATCTAATTCAATAGATTGAATTTAATCACCAAGGTCTTTTTGGGTCTACTACCTACTAACTCTGTCTCCAATCTATTCCCATCCCTAACCATCAACAGCATCCTAATTCAGATCACGGCCACTCTGAGGTTGTCTCTGTCATTTATGGCACATTTTGGATATCTCTCATTTGTTAAGTAATATTTATTCCCTTCTCAGATCTTTGACGGAGTTGAAGATTATATAATTGTAATTACTCTCTACATTATTTAGACTCCTTGAGATAGAATGTCTGGTAAAACTTTTGTTCTCAATATTGCTTGTTATATCTATTATTTGTCATTATTGTTTATAGTTGTATTTGCTTTAGTTCTGTCTTATTTAGACAAAAGGGGGAGATGTAGGGATAAGCCCGCCCATTGGGGGCGGGCTTGCCTTGGGCGAATGTTTACTGATAAATTGGGTGTGCAGAAGCTGAGGGCCCCTTCCTGTTTCCTGTACTCCACGGGAACCTTGGTTTCTTGAGTCTGGTTTTCCATTAAAGTTGTGCAAATACTTATTACAATTTGTCTGCATTAATCTAAGCCACCACATCACAAGAACCAGTGATACCACTTTCGGGCATATACCCAAAGGATGCTTAATCATACCACAAGGACATTATGATACTGTGTTCATAGTAGCATTATATGTAATAGCCAGAACCTGAAAACAACCTAGACGCCCCTCAACCAAAAATATGGATAAGGAAAATGTGGCATAGTCATACAATGGAATACTACACAGCGATGAGAAACAATGACATCCTAAAATTTGCAGGCACCTCTCCTTCCCAAAGTGTACACCAACACTACGGACTGCTGAATGACACTGTTAGACAGCCCAAGCTACCCAGAAGCCGATACTCAGACCAGCAGAGCTACTTGGAAAGGCACCGATCACTATAGACAAACTGAGCAACCTGCAGAGGGCACTGTCCAAGCTGCTGAGCTTCCTGTAGGTGTGCAATGTGCTCCAGTTTCCAGTTTTGGGGAGCTATCAACCATGCTGGGATGGCTTTTGGTGACAGAGCTGCCTTTGAGAAATTTCTCCTCCTACAGTTAACAGTATTATAACTCAATGGCTCACCTAACTGGACTTTGGTGGTATTGGTACTTTATTGTCATCACTTCCCCATCTACAGAGGAGGGGGGCTCACATCTCCCCAGGAAAACTGTCTCAACTGTTAAGTCAGTGTTTACTCTCAATAATTGTCATAAACGTTTGCTTTTCCTTCTATTTAATTTTCATTTTCTGTCCACTAAATTGGTTTTATACACAATTTTATAATTTTTGAAAAATCAAAATTTAAGGCACAACATATCCAAACCTATGGGACATTATGAAAGGGGTGCAAAGAGGAAAGTTCATAGCATTAAGTACCTACATAAAGAAAACAGAGAAAGATCACATTAGAGACTTGACAGTACACCTGAAAGCTCTAGAAAAAAAAAAGCAGACTCATTGGAAATAATCAAACTGAGGGCTGAAATCAACAAAAGAGAAACACAGAAAACAATCCAAAGAATCAATGAAACAAAGAGCTGGTTCTTTGAGAAAAATCAACAAGACTGACAAACCCTCTTCCAAACCAATCAAAAAGCAAAGAGAGAACACCCAAATTAACAAAATCAGAAATGAAAATGGGGACATAACAACAGACACTTAGAAAATTCAGAGAATCATTAGGTCTTACTACAAAAGCCTATAAGTCACAAAGTTAGAAAATGTAAAAGAAATGGACTTGTTTTTTAGATAAATAACATATACCAAAATTAAATCAAGACCAGGTGAGCAATTTAAATAGATTTATAAGTCACAAGGAAATAGAAGCTGTCATCAAAAACCTCCCAACCAAAAAAAGCCCAGGACCACATGGTTTTATTGCAGAATTCTACCAGAATTCCTAAAAAGAACTAATACCTATACTCCTCAATGTGTTCCACATAATAGAAACAGAAGAGACATTGCCAAACTCTTTTTATGAAGCTACAGTTACCCTGACACCAAAACCACACAAAAGCTCAACCAAAAAAGAGAATTATAGACCAATCACACTCATGAACATCGATGCAAAAATTCTCAATGAAATACTGGCAAACCGAATCCAAGAACACATCAAAAAAAATTATCCATTATGATCAAGTAGGCTTTATCTCAGAGATGCAGGGCTGGTTCAACATATGAAAATCTATCAATGTAATCCATCATATAAATGAACTGAAAAAAATATGATCATTTCATTGGATGCTGAAAAAGCATTTGACAGAATTCAATACCCCTTCATGATAAGGGTATTGGAGAGAGTAGGGACACAAGGATCATATCTAAATATAATAAAAGCAATATAAAGCAAGCCAACAGCTAACATCAAACTAAATGGAGAGAAACTCAAAGCCATTCTATTAAAATCAGGAACATGACAAGGCTGTCCACTCTCTCCATATCTCTTTAACATAGGGCTTAAAGTACTAGCCATAGCACTAAGACAACATAAGGAGATCTAGGGGATTCAAATTGGAAAGGAAGAAGTCAAATTTTCGTTATTTGGAGATGATATGATAGTATACATAAGTGACTCCAAAAACTCTACCAGAGAACTCCTACAGCTGATAAATACCCTCAGTGATGTGGCAGGATACAAGATTAACTAAAAAAAAATCAGTAGTCTTCCTATCCACAAAGGATAAAGAAGCTGACAAATCAGAGAAACATCACCTTTCACAATCGCCACAAATAGCATAAAGTATGTTGGAGTAACACTAACCAAGGAAGTGGTAAAGACCTATTTGACAATAACTTTAAGACTTTGAAGAAAGAAACTGAAGAAGATACTAGAAAATGGAAAAATCTCCCATGCTCTTGGATAAGAAGGATCAACAGTAAAAATGGCAATCCTACCAAAGGCAATCTATAGATTCAATGCAATCCCCATCAAAATCCCAACACAATTCTTCACAGACCTTGAGAGAACAATAATCAACTTTATATGGAAAAACAACAACAACAACAAAAATAAAATCCCTAGGATAGCCAAAACAATCCTGTACAATAAAGGAACTTCTGGAGGCATTACCATTCCTGACATCAAGCTCTATTACAGAGCTACAGTAATGAAAACAGCTTGCTACTGGTATAAAAATGGTGACATTGACCAATACAATTGAATTGAAGACCTGGATATTAATCCACACACCTATGAACACCTGATTTTTGACAAAGAAGCTAAAATTACACAATGGAAAAAGGAAAGCATCTTCAGTAAATGGTGCTGGCATAACTGGATGTCAACCTGTAGAAGAATGAAAATCGATCCTTATCTATTACCATGCACAAAACTCAAGTCTGGTACAGGACCATGGTCTGTATTCTGCCAATTATATATTCAATCAATGCTAATTGGCCAGTAGCCAGGCAGGAAGTACAGGTGGGACAACCAGACAGGAAGTAGAGGTGGGTCAATGAGAACAGGGGAATTCTGGGAAGAAGGAAGCCCATTCTCTCTGCAGCTGTGAGTCCGCAACAAAAGAAGCAAGATGTGACTGCCTCGCTGAAAAAGGTACTAAGCCATGTGGCTAACACAGATAAGAAATATGGGCTAATATACATTATAAGAGTTAATAGGAAGCCTGAGCTAATGGGCCAATCAATTTATAAATAATGTAGACTTCTGTGTGATTTCTTTGGGACTTAATGACTGTGAGAACCAGGCAGGACAGAAACCTCAGACAACAGAAATCCAAATGGATTAAAGACCTAAATATAAATCCTACCACAGTGAACCTGATAGAGGAGAAAGTGGGAAGGGCACAGGAGACCACTTCCTAAGTATAACCCATTAGCACAGAGAATAAGAGCATCAATAAATAAATGGTTCCTCCTGAAACTTCTGTAAAGCAAAGGACACTGTCAGTAAGACAAAAAGGCAACCTACTGAATGAGAGAAGATCTTCACCAACCCCAAATCAGACAAAGGACTGATCTCCAAAATTTATAAAGAACTAAAGAAATTAGACATTAAAATTCTGAATAACACAATTAAAAAATGGGGTTCTGAACTAAACAGAGAATTCTCAACAGAAGAATTTCAAATGGACAAATGCTCAACTTCCTCAGCTATCAGGGAAATGCAAATCAAAACAACTTTGAGATACCATCTTACACCTGTCAGAATGGCTAAAATCAAAAACACCAACGATAGCTTATGCTGGAGAGGATGTGGAGTAAGGGGAACACTCATCCATTGTTGGTGGGAATGCAAACTTCTGCAACCACTTTGGAAATCAGGAAAGGGGAGTCAACCTACCTCAGGATCCAGCAATACCACTCTTGGGGATATAACCAAAAGATGCTCAATCATACTACAAAAGCATTTGTTCAATTATGTTCATAGTATCATTATTTTTAATAGCCAGGACCTGGAAACAACCTAGATGCCCCTCAATAGAAGAATGAATAAAGAAAGTGTGGCACATCTACATATTAGAGTACTACTCAGCAGTAAAAAACAATGACATCTTGAATTCTGCATGCAAATGGCTGGAATTAGAAAACACTATCCTGAGTTAGATAACCCAGACCCAAAAATATAAATGTGGTATAGGTGCTGTGGGAACACATTCTGCTCCTTAAGCCAATAGCCTTTAAGATACCAGCCCACTTGGGCATGGTCTTTTATTCTATAAAAACAGCAGTAACCATAGGCCCACTCTCTTGCTTCCCACTGCCGCTTCTAGCTGCTAGACTGTTCCTGTTAGTTCAGAAGACTGTTGTCTAGGACAGTGATATGTAAGTTTTCCCCTTAAATAAACAGTTTTTTTATTATCCATAATTCTGAACTGGTGTGGGATTGTTTTGTAACTTACGCCTTCTTCTGGTGCCCAACATGGGCCTTGAACCCACGACCCTGAAATTAAGAGTCTCATGTTCTACTGACTCACTCATTAGTGGATACTAGCCATAAACAAGGGACATTGAGCCTATAGTTCATGATCTTAGAGAAGCTATATAATAAGGTGAACCCAAAGAAAAACATATACAGATCCACCTGGAAACTGGAAGCAGACAAGATTGCTTGAAAAAATTTGGGAGCATGTGGAAGGGGGAAGAAGGAAGGGGAGAAGAGAAAGAGGAGAGAAGGGGAGGGTTGGGGAGATCTTGAGCAAATGGGATGGTTGAGATGGAGGAAGGACAGATATGAGAGCAAGAACAGAGATATCTTGATGGAGGGAGCCATTTTGAGGATAGCAAGAAACCTGGCTCTAGAAAAATTTCCAGGAATCCACAAGGATGACCCAAGCTAAGACCCTACGCAATAGAGAGGGTGCCTTGCCCTATAGTCAGACTGATGATTATCTTAAATATCACCATAGACCTTTCATCTACAACAGATCGAAACAGAGACAGAGACCCACATCAGAGCACTGGACTAAGCTCCCAAGGTCCAGCTGAAGAGCAGAAGGAGGAAGAGTATGAGCAAGAAAGTCAAGACCATGAAGGGTTCACCCACTGAGACAATGTTCCTGAGCTAATGGGAGCTCACCAACTCCAACTGGACTGGGAGTGAACTAGCATGGGATCAAACTAGTCCCTCTGAATGTGGTTGACAGTTGGGGCAGACCGAGGGACCAATGACAATGGCACTGGGATTTGTCTTTACTGCATGTACTGCCTTTTTGGGATCTGATTCTTTTTGGATGTATGATGTGGGAGTGTCATATCAATCTGTTGATTTCATTGGCTGAGCAATAAAGAAACTGCTTGGCCCTGATAGGTTAAAGCATAGGTAGGAGGAGAAAACAGAATAGGATGCTGGGCGGAAGAGGAAGTGAGGTCAGACTCTGCTCTGCTCCTGTAGAGACGCCATGCTCAGCTCTGCTGGATAGACACGATAGCTCTGCGCTCTGAGGCAGAGGCATGAAGCTCCCCAGGATGGACGTAGGTTAGAATCTTCCCGGTAAGCGCACCTTGGGGTGCTTACACACATTACTAGAAATGGGCTAGTCCAGGTGCAAGAGTTAGCCTAGAAGAGGCTAGATAGAAATGGGTCAAGCAGTTAAATGAATACAGTTTGTGTGTTGTTATTTCGGGCATAAGCTAGCCAAGTGGCCGGGGTGTTGGGGACGCAGCCCCGCCGCTCATATTTCAACAGATGTATACCTTGTTCAACCTGGATGTAGTGGGGATGGCCTTGGAGTTCTCACAGGGCAGGGTGCCTTGCCCTCTCTTAAGATTGGAGGGAATTGGAGGGAGAGTGTGTGGAGAGAGTGGGAGGGAAGAAGGAGGAGAGGAGAAAGTGGGAATTTGGATTGGTATTTTAAGTAATAAAATAATAATAATAATAATAAAAGAAAAATATATAAGGGATATACGTATTGGAATAACATTATTTCCACACCTGTATCTGGCTTGACATCAGACAAAAACCTCATGTGCATTACAGCTATAAACAAACCTTTAGTTTTATTTTAAAGATACTAATGATCATGCCATTTATTCTTTTCTAAATTTCTACCAAAGATTCAGAGGTACTGTACACAAATACACACGTTAGCTGTATAACAAACTTTAAAAACATAGCACAAAGTTAAAATGAGACAAAGTTTAATTCCAAATGGAAATTCCAGAAATGACTATTTCAACATGTAGAATTTTGGCACAATTTTAAGGTTTACAGGGGATGTAAACAGGGATGGCATTAAAGACAAATGCAGATGAGTACAGAGGATACTAAAGGATGAGTCATAAATTTTTTTGACTAAAAAAATATATTTAGTGTTATTGTCCATCTCTTATACTCCTGTAGGGGGTGGGGTTGGGAGCCAAGTCCTTGACTATGCTAGCATATGCTCTACCACTACTCTCCTGTCTTTGGTTTCCACAGTGCAATGTATCCATCAGTTCTGGCCGCTCCCATGAATTTTCTTGGCATCCTCATTGCCATCCATTGTGGGCACACCTGCACCTTTCCACATTTACAAGCATTACTCCATGGTTCTTGTTTGCCCTGTATTCACTGCTACTGTCAAGAATAACTAGGCCACATTTTCTACAGAGACGCAGAGAGTGGTTAATTATACAGGAAATAAAACAAATTGATGTGGGAGTGTCATATCAATCTGTTCATTTCATTGGTTAAGCATTAAAGAAACTGCTTGGCTGGCCCTGATAGGTTAAAACATAGGTGGGAGGAGTAAACAGAAGAGGATGCTGGGAGGAAGAGGAAGTGAGGTCAGACTCTACTCTGCTCCCGGAGAGACCCGACAGCTCTGCTCTCTGGAGCAGAGACGCCATACTCAGCTCTCCAGGGTAGACACGATAGCTCTGCGCTCTATGGCAGACGCGATGAAGCTCAGACCCAGGATGGACTTAGGCTAGAATCTTCCCGGTAAGCACACCTTGGGGTGCTTACACACATTACTAGAAATGGGCTAGTCCAGGTGCGAGAGTTAGCTGAGAAGAGGCTAGATAGAAATGGGTTAGAACAATATGTAAGAGCTAGCCAATAAGAAGCTGGAACTAGCCGGGCCAGGTAGTGTTTAACAGAATACAATTTGTGTGTTGTTATTTCGGGCATGAGCTAGCAGGCGGCTGGGGTGCTGGGGACGCAGCCCCGCCGCTCCAATTTCAACAACAAATCTTCACATTTCCTTAGTTTGAAAATCATTCAGTGTTGTTCCTGATGTCTTCAATTTTTTGTGGAATTTTAAACAACTGTTTTCAAAAAAGAACAAGTTTATTTTCACTGACCATTTTTCCTCTGCTTTGCAATCAAGCACAATTCAACTCTGAACAATGGTAAACGGCTTTTCTTATCTAATAAATAAGCTTCTCAGAAACTACCAATATAGCTGTAGATTCATTTTCATTTTATTTTTAGAAGTTATACTATAAGTTTTCTATTTTAAATTTACTAACTTTACTAATCAATTCTTTCCTATGAATTGAGAATGCAGTAATGTGTAGTGTATCTGGCAATGTACACGTAATACATATTGTAATGTGTTTTCAACAATAAACACAATGCTGTGCTATTTAATCCATTAAAAAGGTCACTGTCCTATGTGCTAATGCATTATTAATAAAAAATAAAACGTCATGGTATAGCAATATGCATAGAACTTAAAAAGCTATCAAGTTATAACTGGCTTGGTAGATTGCAGACAATCTATGTCAGTAAGTGTAGCTGTACTCAAACTTTATGAAAACTAAAACTTAAAGTTTGTGTAATATTCATGTCACAAAACGACATACTTTGTATCTTTCTTCCTTTTTGATTTAGCTACCTTGAGTCTGTCTTGGAAGAATAGTCACAGACTTTACACTTCTAAATAAATATAACATTTTTATCATTTAAACTACTTCACATATATTACTTACTTGATTTTCAACTTATTATCTGGTATACTCTATATAAATAAAGAACACTAAGAAGAGAGAACTTTTATCTCTCACTTGCTATTCTCTCCAGATACAAAGAACAATGCCTAGCAGAGAACAAACATCCAGTAATTATTTAGCAAATAAACAAAAACTGTTCCCTATTCTTCTATCTGTCAAGTCTGATACATAACAGCTTCTCAAGACATGAATACCTTTCTAAAATATATAAATCTAAAAATAAAATAGACCAAAAACTGAAGAACTATGAATAATAGGCCAAGTAGTTACATTGCATATTGCAGCAAACTTAACCTTATTTATCCTTTGATTTTTATTTCCCTCTTCCTAGTTTCTATATTCATTCTTACTTATACTCAAGTGGTAGATATTTTGATAGTTTGAGTTATCACTAAGTTCCCCCCATGCTTTTGGAAAATGATATCATATAAATATAACTCAATTTAATGTAGCACATGGCCACAATAAAAAGTGTGTAAAGATTTTTTCTTTTTTATGATTTATCTATTTATTACATATACAATGTTATGCCTGTATGTCTGCCTGGAGGCCAGAAGAGGGCACCAGATCTCATTACAGATGTTTGTGAGCCACCATGTGCTTGCTGGAAATTGAACTTAGGACCTCTGGAAGGGCAGCCAGGGCTCTTAACTGCTGAGCCATCTCTCCAGCCCCAAGTGTGTACAGTTTTAAGAAGTACAACAATACTAATAAAATATACTGGGAGAGTCATAAAAAGAAAAAATCCTGAACCATCTCTCACAACACTGAACTGAAGGAAATTAACAGTCTGGATCTAGTCTGGGATTTCTTATTTATTGAAGGCATAAACAAATTTAAAAGAAAAAAAACATCAAAATTCTCAGACAAAACAATCTCATACCATGTGTACAACTTACTCTCTGTGAGTAATTTTTCTATTAAAAAATCTATATTTAAATAACATTAAAAAATAATGGCAAACTCTGCCAACAAAAGACTATAATAACCCAAGTATTTCTTACTAAGTTGTTGTCGTCCTGGAAAGCATAGTGCAGAGTTGTTATCCACTTGTTGTCCCCGTTCACCAGCACGTCCCTCTCCTCACGAAAGCATGCTGTCTGAAAGGGAAAGAATACTTTATACAAGTATCCTAGAAAACACCATCCAAACAACTGCTCAAAGTGTGTATCACAGTCTAAAATGTTTAATATGTTTTTACAATTGCTATAGTCCAAAGCAATTCACAGAATTATTTAGCTTATCACAGACCAACCAACCTATTACCTAGATGATACAAATGTCCAAATTTGCCACTGCCACTTTACCAATTTTTGTTTGTTTATTTTCAAGACAAGGTTTCTCTGTAGCTTTAGAGCCTACTCTGTAGGTTGGCCTAGAACTCACAGAAATCCACCTATCTCTGCTTCCCGAGTGCTGGGATTAAAAGCACATGCCACCTCCACCTAGCACCCACTTTATCACTTTTGAAGACATAAAAAAATGAACATTACAGGTGCCTTTGACTTTCTGATTATATTTTAAAGTAAGACTGAACTCGGGATCTTGTGTATGCAAGACAGTTTGTACTCATGAGCTATATCATCGGCTCATACAGTTGGTACTGGTTATAAGGAAGATTAAGTAGCCATGATACATGAAACAAATTATTATACAATTAGCCTCATATTCTCATGTATATACACAAAGAACTTATTTGAACAAACAGAACTGCCAAAGCCTGAAAATAAATAGCAGTATCTGAGAAAATACTACAATAAGTCAATGTAATCCATCTGAAATCGTGATTTAAACTGTCAGTCAAGTTACTAAAATCTATGACATTTTGCTTTAGTTCACTTTAGGAGGAAAACAAAATCATGCTACATACTTACTACTAAGTCCTGCTATATGGCTTAACTGACCTAATATGGTTTGCACTTAATATTTCAGAAGGCTGACAGAGTCCAGGAAAGCCCTTTCCGGGCTTTATTTCACAACATTGATCTGAAAATTTAAAGGCAATCCAGCTAAAATCCAGTAGTAACTGCTGTGTCACCCAATTCCAAACTGACAATTCCAAACCAACAAAACTCAGAAGACTTTAGTCAAAACAACAAATTAAACTGTAAATTCTAATCTATCCTAAATTGCTCAGTAAAAACATGCATAGATAAACATAATGAGCTATGATATACAATTGTAAACATATACAGAAGTAGACAGTCTGACTAAATTCCTTCTCCCAAGTACTGTCACAAATTACAGCAATTATTATATTACATTCTCACATACCACCATCCCTCAGTGTCACTGGTGCACACATATATCCACATGCATACTTTATAAAAAGTCTCAGGCATTACATTATCTAGTCATAAATATTTAACTATTAAGCTATCTTCTTAAAGCACAGGTCTAGATACAAGGCATACTCCATACATTTTGTTTAACATACTTTGTCCTCAGCTGCTTATGCCAACTGGGAAAGATATTACTGGTATCCGGTAAAGAGAAGCCAGGATGCTTTACCACACAGTGCACAGAACAGCTTCCACAAGAAATGACTAAGGATCAATAATGGCCTTGTTAAGAAAAATCTGTTCTTCATCAGTATTAAACCATGATAAACGAACACTCTAGTGGTGTGAAGGTGCTCTAGGAATTCAATCATAATTCTGAAGGAAAAGAAAGTATATCTAAAGAAAAAAATTTAATTCCCTCTACAATTTGGGTCTCTAAAAACACAATGAACAAGGAGGCATGGTGGCATGTGCCTGTAATCACAGTGCTTAAGAGGAGAAAGCAAGGTCATGAGTTCAAATCATCCTTGGCTAGCTAAAAAACATGACACTGCTTCAACAAGCCAACACCTCACAACATAACATGTGCACAGTGTTACCAGGACCGCAGAGCTAATTTAGATTTAGTTGCTCATTTTCGTAACTTTTTTTTTTAATTTTAGGCAGGGTTTTTCTATGTAGCCCTGGCTGTCCTGGAACTCGCTCTGGAGACCAGGATGGCTTCAAACTCAGAGATTCACCTCTCTGCCTCCTGAGTGCTGGGATTAAAGGCATGCACCACCACCACCTGCTTGATTTTGAAATTTCGACCAAGCATATTGCTTGCTAGAATGATTTACCTTTCATACACTTTTACATTTTTCTGTATTCAGTAATATGTTCTTTAAATGAATGGATTACTGGGATAATGAGCAACAAGAATTCCTACGTTGAAACAGAAGTTAAATAAGGTCTATACATAAAGAATAAGCCTGCAAAGCTATCACATGACTCTTAACATTCATAAAATACATTCATCAAATTAGTGATCCTATACAGCACATCAAAACTACATGTATCGTGCCTTCGGGATGACTCAGTCAGTAAAAAGTGCTTGCCATCAATTCTGATGACCTGAGTCTAGTTCCTAGATCCCAGAGAAGGGGGACAGATGATGAAATAATCTCCTGAAAGCTGTCCTCTAACCTCCGTACACATATATGAATAGCAAGTACATGTGTATACTCCTACTTACATATCATGTACCTGTACATGCATGTATCTGTGCGTACACACACACATACATACATACATACATACACACACACACATACTCACACAATAAATTTAGATGAAAATCAGTCACAAAGTATACTGATGATTACACCTAGTTTGGCTTCTCATTTACTGGAAATAAAAATAAAGGGTTCTCTCCTTCACAAAATACTGTTACAGAGAAATTTTTCAAATAATAGGATATTTAAAGTCTAAGATTTTCATTTTGAAAAATAAATGGAATTTATCTTAATATTTTTATTTTTTATAGCAAGGCACTGAATTTAATATTTTTGGTTGTTTGGTTTTGTGTGTGTATGTGTGTGTGTGTGTGTGAGAGAGAGAGAGAGAGAGAGAGAGAGAGAGAGGGAGAGGGAGAGGGAGAGGGAGAGGGAGAGGGGGAGGGGGAGGGGGAGGGAGAGGGAGAGGGAGAGCCTTGAACTTGTTATCTAACTAAGGATAAACTAGAATTCTTTATCTTTCTGTCTCTAACTCCTAAATGCTGGACCCAGCTTTTAAATTTACTTTCAAACATACAGTTTAACATATATTTGATGGTCACACAAAAAATGAGACATAGACAACATAGACATTTTTAAGTAGTCAGTAAAAAAATCTTTCAATATAACTAACAAAAATAATTTGATAATATCTTTATTTGGCAAGTGTGCTTAAAATGCACACAGTTACATATTGAGTTCATAATTAAACATTTATTTAAGCAATAGCTTCCAAAGTTTTCATGTATTCCCCACCCCAAGCCCAGGATTTCCACTAAAATAAGTTTAATTTGGAAGGTGGTTAAGTTGTAACATACACATAACCTATGAAATCTTTTCACATAAAAATTACCCTAAGATCATTTCAACATTTCTTCACACAAACTGGAGCCCTCAGGGCAGCCCCAGCAATATCTCTGGTTAAGAGTGCTTTATAGTTGTACATTTTTATTTTTTTTTTAATGTTTACTAGATGTGTGTGCATAGGTGTGTGCACATGTATGCAGGTGCCTCGGTCCAACAGTGCCACACTTGTGGAGTCAGAGGACAACTTTGTGTTGTCAGCTTTCTCTTTCCATCACAGGTTCCAGGGATCCAACTTCCACTAAGCCCCTCACAGCCCTCTCTGACTGCATTCTGTGGATGGCATGGCTGGTTCTGATAGGCTTTCTTCTCTCATTTTGAAATTTCCTTTTTACAAATATACAATGTTAATTTTAGTGAAATAATTAAAAGCACTAATAATTTGAGTATGCCTTGCGATGTATTCAGACTATACATCAACTCACTAAAGGACTCCAATATCGATGTCCAATTTTTTTTACTACCAACATGTTTTAAAATAGTCTAAACTAAAAACCTAAGCACCATCAACTTTTACAGAGCATAAAGACTCACCTCAGCTCTTTTCAGCATTTCCCACTTGTTCAGAATTTTCATGGCAAATACTTTATCTGCATTTTTCAGTTTAACTACAGCAACCTAGAAAAGACAAAGGAAATACAACTTTTAAAGTATCACAAAAAATACTTTATCCATTTTCCATTTTTCTCTCTGTAAGAAAAAATAAATACCAATATCAATTTTTTCAAGGCCGCTCAATTCTAAGATCCTAAGTAAAATGTCAAGTTAAAATTTTACATTAGTGAACATATGTCAAACAAATGAACCATTATTTGTGAACCATTCTGCTGCGTATTATACATTATATCTTCCTTTCCGAGTTTTCTGCCTAGGAATTTAAACTCATCATCTGTTGCAAAGAAATTGACCACGATGCACAATATGAAATCAGATCTTACAGGACAATGCATGCCAGATTTCAGCACAGTATTACAGGAGATACAGCTATCAAAGGAGAGATATTTTATGGGAAAGAAGTAATACATGGACTGAAGATAATGATGCTCTTTATTCCACATACTTTTACCCACTATGCATGTATTCCAACCCATCCTTTCCTTCCTCCCCCAATTTCCAGCAAAGAGCATTTATGACTAACAGTTTTACAAACTGTGGACTATACACATCCTTTCCAACAATAAAAAGCAACAAATGCTCCTGTGTTTTATATATCAAAAAACTGACAAATGCAAATAAGATTATTCTCGCTGTCAACAAAATGATTACATTTCTGTTTCTAGTGTTGTTTTCATTTAACTAGAATATCTCTTTAGGGCCCTTCCATTTGCTGGTTTTTTACAGGGTTGAAACGAAACCACAGAAAAGGCAGGCAAATATTCACCAACAACATTTCTGGTAACTGAGAGGCACCACTAGAGAAAAGAATTACTATCTGTTGCAGTTTGGATATTAGGTGCCCCTCAAAAGTCCATGTGGTGGTAAAAGTTTGGTCCCCTGTGCAGCACTTTGGATGATGGCAGAAGTTTTAAATGCTTAATAATAGTGGGTGCCTTTAAGCTGTTGCAGTCTGTAAGACCCTAAACTGACTTAAGTATTTCCTCCATCCTTTTCTTCCTATCAGGTAGATGGTTTTATTTTGCCACACACTCCCAGAACCATACATTACTTCATTACAGGTTCAAAAGCAAAGCATTAACTGATTACACACTAAAATCTCCAAAACCATAAGCCAACATAAATTTTCCTTTTTATAAGGGAATTATTTGAGGCATTTTATTATAGTAGTTGGTAGGTAACAACACAATATCCTAACATGTGTACAAATCTTTATAGTTCAAAGGAAAATTTCCAAGAATAAAAAATAGGTTTAAATTCAAGCTCTAATTTTTAAATAAATTTTGATAGCAAATGTGCATATTAAGGGCACTTTAAAAATTTGTATCTAGATGAGATTTTCATCAAAGTAATATGATGACATAATTAAAATCAGTGCATAATATTTCTAAGTAGCTGTAATAAACAGTTATGCTATCAATTAAAATGGTGGAGGATGTGTCAGGAAGATAGCTCAGTAAAAAACCTAGCCACACAAGCAAGTCTAAGAAACTGAGTTCAATTGATCCTTGTAACCCATGTAAAAAGCCTGATGTAGTGGTGCACATCTGTAATCTCAGTATTCATATGGAAAGATGGAAGGTATGGATAGAATTGCCTGGAAGCTTCCAGGCCAGGCAGTTTGAAATACACAGTATAGCAGCAAAAACAAAAGACCATGCATCAACAAGGTAAGAGCTAATGGCCAAGTTGTCCTCTAACTTCCATATGCCCAACAACATGCATCCAATGTCCGAATGCCAGGCACTATACTAATATTTCACATGGGTCTACAACCCCTCAAATGCAATTCCAAAAGCCAAAATATTTCATAACTCACTTAGCATTGTATGTTAAAACCAGGAGATTATTAATCTTTTGTTTTGGTTGGGTGTTGTTGCTGTTTTAATATCTCTTACTGTAAAAACAAAAAATGTTTAGCCAGAGAATGGTTATGCACGTCATTAATCTCAGCATTCAGGAGGCAGAGGCAGTAGGATCTTTATGAGTTCCAGGACAGCCTGGCCTATAGAGCAAGTTAGAGGACAGCCAGAGCTATACAGAGAAACCCTGTCTCAAAAAACCAAAGTGAAGTTTCACTTCAGAAGCATGTTGCGCAAGTCTGCTTCAAGTCTTGAGAGGGTAATGTGTAAGAATGTACACTATATTATGTTCTGAGATTCCCAGAATACTGGACTCAAAACAACCTGTGGGTTGTGCAGCTCCACAGAAGAGGTGAACAGTGATAGTAAGCAGCATCCACTCAACACCCCAAAACTTAGCTAGCACTTACTGGGGTGTTAGAAAGGTGGTGGCAATATGAATTCTGAAGCCAGTCTATTGGTCTCAAATCTTGGTTTTATCATATCACTGTATAATCCCAGGTTTCTTTTTTTTTTGTGCCCCCTCCAGGTTTCTTATTTAAAGAATTGCTTTTTAATATTTTATTTTTCTCATTAATGGAGAGTTTAATAAGTGTACTTACATTATATAGATATAGTAAAGATCAAAATAATTAATATGCATATAAAGTACTTATTACTACAGGGTCTGGAGTCCATTAGGTGTTCAATAGATGTGAGCTGTTACCATGCATCTGTACCTCTACTTTAGCACCCACTCTCCCCATCTCCATACCACTGCTGCGTGACAGCCAGTATGTCTTACAATCCCTTTAACACTAAAAAGAGAAACAGTTCTTCAATTTAGTTTTAAGTTTGTAACTCTGACACTATACATACGCACAGAAATTCCCTCAACTGAAAAAATTCCACATACAAATAAAAAGCAAGTCATAATATTCAACATAGTATAGTTTTCAGTAGTAAAATACTAGAACTAACAAATCTTCTTACAGAGAAAATAGACAAAATAATCCAAAAGAAACTATTCATGTGTTTGAAGAAATATTAAGAATATTATTTGATAGAGAAAAACTTAAAGTCACCATATTATGTAAAACATAAGTTTACAAAACATTGTAGATCATAATTATTTTTCTACATATACCTATACATAAAATAAATCATAAATTTCCAGGCCAAATATTAAAAGGTTAGACACCAAAATCCTAAAAGATGAACTACTTCTAAAGTTCTTCAAAGAAGTATGACTTTTATTTGCCTTTCTACCTCTTCTGTAGGATACACACACCACTCATCTTGGTCATGACATGAACACTAGCTATATGTGTGGTAGTGTATGGTAAGGACCAACAAGAGACACAGTTCACACGTGTTCATGGTAGGATGGAATACTATGCTACTGCATAGCAAAAAATACTCTCCACAATACCTTAGAAAAGAGTTGCCTATAAACTTTTCCGGAATGAACTTTGGTTTAGAGAAATAACAGTCAACTCAAGAAACTCTCCTGAATTATCAAATTAATGCCACGATAAAAAAAGATTATGAAACTCCCAAGTTGATCATTGACCTGTTCCTCTTTGTTTACACTACAAATCATTTCCATCTTCATGGTAGTAGAAAAACAACAAAAATAAAGCTGTCTCGGAGCTCCCACTTTATATCTTGTACATTCAAGTGGCAAAGTCAAGAGGCACATAAGAGGATGGTGTGAATGATGGTTTGAAAGAAAAGGACACTCAATGGGAGTGGCACTACGAGGAGGTGTGGCTAAATTGGAGTGGGTGTGGCCTTGCCGGAGGAAGTGTGTCACTGTGAGGGTGGATTTTGAGGGCTCATATATGCTCAAGCCACACCCAGCATCTCAGTTCACTTCCTGTTGCCTGTAAGATGGAGAACTCTCTCAAGATGTAGCAAACTCTCCAGCACCATGTCTGCCTGCATACAGCTATATCTCACCATGATGATAATGGACTGAACCTCTAAAACTGTAAACTGCCATCTCAATTAAATGTTTCCTTTATACGAGCTGCCATGGCCATGGTGTCTCTTCACAGCAAGAGAAACTGTAACTAAAACAGTATGTTACATTATTCCTTAGAAAAGTAGTAGAGCACTTGCATAACATGCAAAAGGCTCTGAGTTCCATGACCAACACACATACACACACAAACACAATTAAAAAGTACATTAGTATGGACTAAAAATTACAAACAAAAATACATTTCTAAAATATCAGTGATGATTCTAATAATTTCTGTAAACATTCTTCAGTGTTAGTAAACCTGTACACAGTACAGAAATGATCAGCATGTGACAAATATACGAATAGGCGATTGAACACAACCTATGTGTTACTGTGTGTAATTACAGCCCCTGAGAATGACCACACTATATAACATAGGATTTCAATATCCAAGCAGTTCTGCATGCTTTGAATGGCATTCAGAAATGTAGTCTACCTCTGATATAGTCAGAATTCACCATACCTTCTCTTCTGCCCCAATATACCTTGCCGTCATACCTTACCTGACCCTTCTATCTGTACTCATTCACAATCTATTCTCTACAGTACAAAACAATATGCTTAAATGTAGTTCTGATGACATCATTCTCTTACTCCAAGCTTCTAGTGATTTTCTATCTCCCTTAAAGTTAAAAAGTCAAAGTCCTTAACATAAACTATAAAGCCAGCTTACCGCCCTGGCCTCTACTCACCATTTAGCTCACCTTTGTTCAAGCCATAATGCTTACCTTGCACAATCCCACCTTATGATTTTGCACTTGATTTCTCTCAGATCTACTGAATACTCTTATCTCCACAGAGCCAATGAGTCTGCTTTCTCACACCCTCACTGAAATGTCACTTTGAACTTTCTATTACATTTCTTTGCTTCCTTTTCACCTCAATTCTCATAATTATTTAACATAATATATATACACTACATAGCCTAATAATGTACAACACTTTTTGTTCCACAAGCTCTTTTGGAGTAGGGATTTCTACCTCCTCTATTCACTAACATATGGTTAGTGCCTGAGAGTCATCAGGTACTCAATAAATACATTCTAGAAAGATGAATGCTTTTTTAAGTCATGTGGGTAAATATATGCTGAAAATTATAAGAGATCAATATTCTCACCTGCAAGTACACTACTACACACAGATGTTGAAATCTAGAAATAAGGCTAGTGATAATCGACCTTTTTGTTGTTGTTGTTTTTTGTTTTGTTTTTCGAGACAGGGTTTCTCTGTGGCTTTGGAGCCTGTCCTGGAACTAGCTCTGTAGACCAGGCTGGTCTCGAACTCACAGAGATCCGCCTGCCTCTGCCTCCTGAGTACTGGGATTAAAGTGATAATCGACCTTTTGTATGATTTATGGAGTCTGTAATCAAGCTCACACTGTTCCCCTATCAGGACTTTCAAAGACTCACGTTTGAAAATAGGGCATTATTGTTGTTACTATTGATCATTTATTGTCTTACATATTTCTCTCAAGTTCTCCTATATAGCACCTAAAATTATTTTTATTAATAAAACTAAAAACACTTATTTCTGAAAAAATGCACTGTAGATGTACTACATATGCTAAGCACATTACATATATTACTCATTTAATCCCTCCACCAGTCTGAAGGGTGTTCTTTCATCCCCACTTTAAAAACCAGTAAACTAGTCTGTCATGGTAGAACTTGGGAGGCAGGGACAAGAGGATAGCTTCAAGTTCAAGACTAGCCTGGTCTACATAGAGAGTTCCAATATAGCCAGAGCTACACACCAAGACTGTATCTCAAGAACTAATAAACAAATTGGAGGACATCTTAGACTACACAGTACATTCCAGGCGAGCGTGCAAGCATGCACTACAGAGAAAGACACTGTCTCAAACAAACGAGAAAACTGAAAAATTATTCTATGAATGATCAATTATTCATATCAATTAAAGAAATTTTAGAATCAGGGTATGGCTGTGTGGTAGAACTGGCCTCACATACATGAGACCCTGGGTTCAATTCCCAGCATTGGCAAAACAAAAAAACAAAAAACAAAAAACAAAACAAGAATAAATAAATAAATAATGAGATTTTTTTTAAGAAGGCAAACTAAAATCTAAAATCACTACAAACTATTTATTAAACAGCCAGAAGTGTGATCTTGATAAAAACATAACTTATACATCGAGCAGCAATAGCCAAAATATTTAAATCAGGTACAGCCTGGGCATCAACCAATTAAACAGACACAAATAAAAGCTGACGTGCCCACACCTGTGGGTCCTTTGGACTACAGACCGGCACTATCAAAGGCAAATCATGCACTAAATTTAGTTTCTTCTCCCAGGAGTTTCAGGAGAGCCTGAACAAGAGTCTTTATAGAAAATGAGTGCCTACAGGTATCCTCCCCTTCCAGGCCCTCGCACTAAACCTACATGGACACATAAGGAACCAGGTAATTAGAGGAAGCAAGCTAATTAAAAGCTTTTGACACCTGAAGCAGGGGTAGCAGGCCAAAGCAGCAAGCTTTCACAACAAGCTCTGAAGCCCAGAAGCCTGGAAGCTGCCGGAGCAAGGCTGGAGCAGGCAGAAGCGGTGAGCCACCAGGAAGCTGTGGACAGGTAACACCCAGGGCGTAAATTAAAGGTTTTCCTGAAAGCAAAAAGGAAAACCCAGCGTTAAGTTAAGCAGTAACTGACACGAGTGTGTTGTAGAGAGAAGATTCTTAACTCACAGAGCTGCTGAATTTCAACTTTATTGTTTCCCACGGTGTATGTATTTCTTGTAAGAGTTTTTAAAACTAATTTATTTACATGGTTTGTCTGTCTACCAAAAAAAACTTAATTGATGGTGGGAAAAATATTAAACTGACAGAAATGTTCCTATTAGATATCTATTCCAGAAGTGAGCCTTTTCATAGATCCTGGTAGAAACAAAATAGTTCAAAGGAAATAATTACCTGTTTCGGATCTTTGCATTCTTAATCTTAGCTTGTAAGAGTCACAGAATATATATATGTATGCCCAAGAGAGATGCTTACATTAGGAAGGAGCTTATTTTCTTCTCAATTTGAAAAGTAAATTTGAAAAATAAAGGTAGGAAATCTCTTTCCTTTCTGTCAGTATGATTATGTCACACGGATTAGGGTCAACAATTGTTTTCTTACTACTGTCCTGAAAGGTCCCATTTCAACATCACTCTGTTGTATTAGTCAGTGAGTGAGAACGGTTGGCTGGAACTTCAATACCACTACTCTATACATACATTTTGAGACCAAAAGTTGGAAACCAACATTAGCGTTTTAGAGAAAGTAGTTCAAAGTCTTCAGTTTGATTCCACATTAAGTTTGATGCCTTTTAATAGCAGTTCCTGATAATGTTGAACCGGATGTGACTCCAGTGTGCTACTGAAAACCCAGAGACAAAGACAAGTAAAAGAGTTCTTTGAATTTGACCTCATAGAGGTCAAACAAGATGCAACTACAGAGCAGAAACCCAAACTATAAAAATCATCCAGAATCTACGTAAGGCAAAGGACTGAAGATATTTATGAATAATAAGCAGACTAAGAATTAGTAAAGCTGGGTTCTCAGAGGATGAAAACACCAGTGTTCCAAGCAAGCCAAGAATATGTGCCTGACTTGGGTATTTCCCCTTTGTTATTTATAGACTGTTTTGAAAAGTAAATGCCTTAATTTACTTTTCACCTCAATCTCATGAAATGACAAGAGATATATTTTGAAGGGATAAACCATAATAACAATACAAGACATAAAGACCGACATCAGTTGATTAAAAACAATATTTTAAAGAATTCTATAAATTCAGGATGAGCAGAATAGGATTAGACAGAGAGATAAGAATGGAAAAACTACAGTCTATATTACACATTTCAGGATTTTCATGAAAGTAAGAGTAATGTCTAAAAACTTCAAGCTAAAGAATCTATAAACTCAAGGATAGGGCTCAGTGTGAAGACTCCCAGCTTGATCTCTTTGGGGGTAGAAGGATAACTGTATACTAAAAGTATATAAAATAAGAACTTGAAAAGAACCCAGTGAGGTGACAAATGTCTCTATTCCAGCACTTTATGGGCGGGGGGGGGGGGGGGAAGCTGTCCAGGAGTTTGAGGTCATCTTTGGCTACATTTAAAGTTGGAAGTTAACCTGGACTTCCTGAGACTGTCTCAACAAAGAGAGAAGTGTTAGTAGCAATGTCACTCACTGTCCCCTCTAGCATGGCTTGGGGTTTGAATGAGAACTAGAACTTCACTTTAGAGAAGAACTAGAACGACCTTCTAGAGTCTTCCCACCAGTCATACCTACTCACAGTGACCCTCCCCACTGCAGGGCCCTGGGATGTCATGAAACCCAGTTAAAGACACCCAAAGCCAGGCGCCTCTCTCCCTGCTGTTCACCTATCAGTCACTGTACTTACCAGGTCAACTAGTCAAGAGTCTAAACCCTGAAATCCAGAGTGGTTCCAGCACTGAAACTCAGATATCATTCAACAAGTCCACAACTTGACAAACTGGAACAACAGCAAACAAAGACCTAAACACTCACCCAATAGAGGCATGACCAGTTAGTCACACCAAAGAAACACCACAAATGTCCTAACTCCAGATGCACAGATTCCATCGTAAACTCAAACAAGTAAGACAATAATACCCTTCCTCCAAAAATTGGCATGCAGACTGTCATATTCCCTGAGAAAAGTCATTTAGATGAAGCCCAAGACAACAATTACAAAAAAACCAATTCTGAGTATGTTCAAGGACCTGAAAAAGCATATAACCTAACGCCTTAATGAAGATCATGAAAACACAGTAGAATAAACTAATAAAAACAATTTAAAATAGGAAAATAGAATTTAACAAAGAAATAAAATTGCTAAAGAAAACTAAAACTGATAAAAACCTTGAACTGTATAACTCAAATCAAAACACTATGAGGAAAGTCTCACCAAGAGACTGGATGAAGTGAAAGAGAGAAAGTCAGGTCTTAAAAGCAAAGTAAAAGAAATGTAGCCGGGCGATGGTGGCGCGCGCCTTTAATCCCAGCACTCGGGAGGCAGAGGCAGGTGGATCTCTGTGAGTTCGAGAACAGCCTGGTCTACAGAGCTAGTTCCAGGACAAGCTCCAAAGCCACAGAGAAACCCTGTCTTAAAAAAAGAAAGAAAAGAAAAGAAATGTAACACTTGATCAAAGAAAACGTTAAATTGAAAAAAAATCAGGAACAAAACATCCAAGAGCCAGGTGGTGGTGGTGCATGCCTTTAATCCCAACACTCAGGAGGCAAAGGCAGGTGGATCTCTGTGAGTTCAAGGCTAACCTGGTCTACAAGAGCTAGTTCCAGGACAGATTCCAAAACTACACAAAGAAACCCTGTCTCAAGAAACCAGAAGAAAAAAAAAGAAAGTAACCATCCAAGAAATCTGGGATACTCAGAAAAGACCAAATCTATCTATGAATAATATAGGTATGGGGGGAGAAACACCAGTTAAAAGCACAGAATATATTTTTAATGAAATCATATGATAAAATTTCCCCAGTCTTAAAAAAGAGAAGCCTATAAAGAAATATACAGAACACCAAATAGACAAGACAAAAAAAGAACTTCCTTCAATACATAATAATTAAATATTAAATGTTAGAAAGAAAGGATATTAAAAAGCTGCAAGAGAAAAAGACCAAATCTCTAGTAAAAACTAGCCTGTTAGAGTAACACATGACTTTTCAATGGATACTTTGAAAGTCAGAAGGGCCAGGACTGATGTTCTACAAGCCTTAAGAGACTAGAGAAGTCAGTCCATATTACTATACCCAGCAAAAGTATCAGTCATAACTGAAGGAAAAAGAAAAAATGTTTTCTTGATGAAGACAAACTTTAAGGAATTTATGTTCACCACTCCATCTCTACAGAGGACATCAGAAGGAAAACATCAGTTTAAAGAAGTAGTTAACCACATTGAAGAAGATGCAATAAGTAATCTAGAACAGATAAACAAGAGTCTTAAAGAAGATAACAAAATGACAAGAACCAGTGAACGCTGTTCACTAACTCTCAATACGAATGGTCGTGGCTCCCCCAAACACACAAACTAACAGACTGGATTAGGAAAAAGGATCCATCTTTCTGCTGTCTCCCCAGAAGCACACCTCAGCATCAAGAACAGATACCTAGAGTAAAAAGATGAAAACAGGATACTTCAAGCAAACAGAACCAATTTGAAGCAAGCAGGCTTGGTTATTTCAGTATCTAACAAAATAACTGCAATTCATAATTAATTAGAAAGAAAGACATTACACACTCACTAAAGGAAAAAAATCCACCAAGAGGATATTACAATTCTAAATATTTATACACCAAAACAAAGGCACTCAAATTCATAAAAGAAGCACTATTATATAAAATCACATCTTGACCCTAACTCGTTGATGATGAGTAAATTCAATACTTCAATTTCACCAATAGAAAGATCATCCAGACAAATACTGCATAGAGAAACTCTAGATTTAAATAATGTAAGTGACAAACATCCACAGAATATTCCACCCAAACACTGAAAAATACACTTTCTTGTAAGTTACCTATAGAACTTTCCCCCCAAATTGAATGCATATTATGATACAAAGCAAATCACAACAAATATAGGAAAATTTAAATAACATCCTGTATCCTATCTAACCACCATGGATTAAAGCTGAATATCAACAATAGAAACCAGCAGAAAGTACACAAAAATAATTGAAATTAAACAACTCACTAATGAATGAAAACTGAGTCAATAAGGAAATTAAAAACTTTTAGAATTTAATGAAAATGAAAACATAACATCTATGGAAAACAATGAAAGCAGTTTTAAGAAGAAAGTTTACAGTATAAAGTACCTATATAAAAGAAAATGGAAATATATTTGTAACTTAATAAAACAGTTGAAAGCTTTAGAAAAATAAGAATAAACCCCCAAAAAGTGTAGACAGGAAAAAATAATCAAACACAGGGCCAAAATTGATGAATGAGAAATGGGGCATAAATACTAAGAATCAATGAAACTGAGTTAATTCTTTGAAAAGAAAATCAACAAACTTAACAAACATTTAGCCAAATTAACAAAAAGAACAAGAGGATCCAAATTAATAAAACTAGAGATGGAAAGGAAGAGATTATAACAGATATTGAGGAAATTCAGAAACCATAAAAAATACTTTAAAAATTGTATTCTACAAACTGGAAAACCTAAATGAATGGATTTTTAATATATATATAAATCTAACCAAAGTTAAAACATCAAGATGAAAGAATTTAAACAAATCCAGAACCCTTAGTGAAATAAAAACAATAATTAAAAGTCTTCCAACTTAAAAGAAATACAGGGCTAGATAACTAACATCAAAAGAAATGGAAGAAACATTTCCAAACTCTTTTATGAAATCACTATTACCCAAATACCAAAACTATACAAAGAAACAATGAAAAAGAAAAATATGGACCAATATCCCTTATAAACATAAATTCTCAATAAAATACTTAAAAACTGAATCCAAGAATATATCAAAAGAGATCACCCACAATGATCAAGTCAACTTCATCCCAGAGATGCAAAGATAGTGCAACATATGCAAATCAATAAATGTAACCCACTACATTTATTGATGTACAGACTGAACAGACTGAAAGACAAAAACCACATGATCATCTCATTTGATGCAGAAAAAGGTCCTTGACAAAAGCAACATCCCTTCATGATAAAAGTCCTGAAGAGACCAGACATACAAGGACATATCTCAACATAATAAAAGTAATTTACAGTCAACATTATACATGAAGAGAAACTCAAAGTATTTCCACTAAAATCAGCAACAAGACAAGGATATCCACTCTCTTCATACCTGTCCAATATAGTATTTGAAGTTAGCTAGAGCAATAAGACAACTGAAGGAGATCAAAGGGGATACAAACAGGAAAGGAAAGAGCCAAAGTATCTTTATTTGCAGATATGGCTGTACACATAAGTGACCCTAAAAATTCCACTAGTAAATTCTTACAGCTCATGTACATTTTTAGAAAAGTAGCAGGATACAAAATTAATATATAGAAATCAGTATCCTTCCTATATACAAATGACAAATGAGCTGAACAAGAAATCAGGGAAACACCACCTCTCACAATAGCCTTGCAGGAAAAAAAAAAAAAAAAAACAGCACCACATCTTGGAATAACTCTCACTCACTATGCAAGTGAAAGATTTGTATGCTAAAAACTTTAAGAGATTAAAGAAGCCATCATCAGGAAAATGGGTGACCTCTCATGTTCATGGATTGTATCAATGATATTGTGAAGCTGTCCATCACACCAAAACCTTCAGATTCTATGCAACCCTCTTCAAAATTCCAAAACAATTCACCTTGTTGAAGGATGTGTGTCACTGAGGACAGGTTTTAAGGTTTCAAAATCCTACATCATTTCCAGTCAGCTCTCTGCCTTATAGTTGCGTCTCAAGACATAAGCTCTCAAGTACTTTTCCAGCACCATGCCATCCATGCCTGGCTGGCTGCGGCTGTGCTCCTTGATATGATAATCAGGAACTCTTCTAACCTCTGAAACCGTAAGCCCCAAATTAAACACTCTCTTTTATAAATTACCTTAATCATAGTGTTATATCACAAAAGAAAAGTAATTAAGATTGTCACTATGGAAATCAGTTCGGAGGTTCCTCAAAAAAGCTGCCAATCCAACTATAGCACTCTTAGGCATATATCCAAAGGCCCACAGAGATACTCGCCGTTGTTTATTGCTGCTCTTTTCATAAGAGCCAGAAACTGGAAAACAGTCAAGACACCTATCAACTCATGAGTCAATAATGAAAAAGTAGTACTTTTAGACAATGGAATATTTTTGGATGTTAAGAAAAAATATATTATGAAATCTTCATGTAAAGAGAAAGAACCAGAAACAATAATGCTGAGTGAAGTAACCCAGTTCCAGACAGACAAACATTGCATGCTTTTCCTTATATGTGGATGTTAGCGTTATGTATGTATTTAGAATAGCCACAGAGGTTAGAACTAATAAAGAACTGGGGAGGGGTAAGGAGCGAATCTTCCAAGAAGGAGAAAAGAATACACTGTCATAAAGGAATAAAGAGATAATTACAGCAGGAAGATTAAAGGGGGTGGTGAGTGGGAGATCAGAAAAGGGGGATAATGGAGAGGGATAACTATCACTAAAGGCTTTTTAAAAAGCCATATGGAAACCTTCCACTGTAGAAGCTCCCTAAAATATATAAAATGGGTTTAAATGGAGTGAGCATACAATGGGAAAGCCAATACCTCAACTAGACATCACATGCTACGAAATAAAACCCAGTACCAGGAATTAGTTACATCTTTTTAAGTAATTGATCAAAGGAATACATAGGCCACCACCCCTCAGAGATTTACAGGCTATTACAAATACTACTGCTAAAGATACCACATAAATATGGCATAAAATATGAAGAAGTTGAGTTGGTACTAACTAGAAGCTTCATCTCTACTAGCTAGCATTCAGTGCTGGAAGGTGCTATAAGCTAACAGAAAAGAAAAGTAGTCATCAATTTCACCCAGTTATAAATCCTGTGAACTACAATAACAATAATAACCTTCCTGCAAGATATACCCACTGATACAATAATGGGATTAAACAACACCTTTTAAAAATTAAAGGCCTTCTCCATGAAACATAACCCATACCTGATACTGTTAATGAGGCTAAGAACCTGAAACTAGAGAGATCATGGCCCTAGAGAGAAACCCATTACTGTTATTCTGATAAGTGAACATAGCAATAAAATGACTTATAATGACATAATGCTATACCCAGTGTAGCACTCAACCCTCATCAGAGAAGCTTCTTTCCGTAAGATGGTAATTAACACAGGACCCCACAACTGGCCAAGGTGCAGACAGTGAGAATTTGGAGTGCTCAGCATTAAATGGTACATCTAAATCACATCTCTCCATTCAAGGTTCTATGAAGAAGGGGAGGGAAGACTGGTAGATGATCCAGACACTACAGAGCAGATACAAAAATGTTTCACAAAAACTGTAATAGCATGCACAAGCTCAAGCCAGACAAAAATCTCAGCATGGAGGAGGAAAAATAGGCACAAAGCTCCACCCCTAGCCAGGAAATTTTGTTAACAGATAGCTGCTGGCAGAGGGAAAATCGGCTTTCTTCAATGCAGGACCAATGCTCATGAGTAGTTTCCAATGAAATCTGACTCCATCTTTTGTTTGTGTTTTAGTTTTAGTTCTTTTTTTTTTCTTTTTAAGAGGGAGAAAAAACATGAAGTTGGATGGGTAGGAAAGTGGGGAATGTTCTGGAAAAAGTTGGAGGAAGGGAAATATGATCAAAATATATGAAATTGTCAAAGGATAAATTAAAACATTTTTTAAACTAGTATAATAATTAGAAATTGCAAACCTAGCTTTTGAGCCCCTGCTTGTAATCCCAACTACTCAAGAAGCTGACACAAGTGATTTATCTGAACTACAAAGTGAGTTTAAAGCTTGGCTGGGCAGCTTAGTGAGACTGTGAATCAAACTAAAAGAAAGAAAGAATACAACTATGATGAACAAGTCCCTAGGTGTATGAGCCGAAGTACATGAAAAGTTCCCATCTCTCTTCTGAAGTTATAAATCATATTATAATCAATCCAAAGAAGGTTGGGTATAAATTCTTTGGTTGATCTGTAACTCTGATATTCTAATGAAAGAAATCCTTTTTTAAGTCAACAAGCTGGTTTTAATATTCATGGAAAGAAAGGAGAGAGAACATTAATCTACCTCTACTGATGGTGTGGAAGATTGGACAGATGCCATGAAAGACTTTCCTAAAATCATAAATGTAGAATCTAGGAAAGCTGCCTAATAAGCAGATTTACAAAGATTATAGATTACAAACCCATAAACAATAACAAAAACAAAACAACCAGTAAATCTATGCATTAGTAAATGGTAGTTAATACTGCAATTGGCATTTCTAAAATCTGTGACATTCAACAATTCTACACGTTTCGGTAGTTTTGAAATATAAGGCAAATTGGGATTGCCTACAGTCACCCTAGTGAACTACAGACTAATTGTTCCTACCCTACCATCTTTGGGTTCTTATTATCTAAGTGTTGTTCAAGGTTTCTGTCCTACCTGGTTTACACAGTCATTAAGTCCCAAAGAAATCACGCAGAGGTCTGCATTAGTTATAAACTGATTGACCCATTAGCTCAGGCTTCTTATTAACTCTTATAACTTATATTAGCCCATTATTCTTGTCTATGATAGCCACGTGGCTCGGTACCTTATTCAGCGAGGCAGTCACATCTTACTTCTTATGTGGTTGGGTCACAACTGCAAACTAGGACTTCTTTCTTCCGAGAATTCTCCTGTTCTCATTGACCCACCTCTACTTCCTGTCTGGTTGTACCACCTATACTTCCTGCCTGGCTACTGGCCAATCAGCATTTATTCAAAATAATCAGCATTTATTTAAAATATGATTGATAGAATACAGATCATTGTCCCACATCATCTAAGCAAACTTTTCTACTCTCATCCCATTCTCGTACTTTAGTGACCACTATTTCTTCCCTTTCCCTCTCTTCTTTTTCTCCCCTTCTTTTCTATTCTATGAACTGAAACTTTTTAACTTTCACACATGACTGAAAACAATGTTTTCTGTGGCTGGTGTATTTCACTAAGCACAATGTCCTCAAGTTCCATCCACGTTGCCACAAATGACAGCATTTCATTATTCTTGTGTTTGAAAATATCACAGTGTGTGTGAGTGTGTGTGTGTGTATGTGCATGTGTGCAAGCTTATGTATACCCATGTGCTTGACATTTTCTTTAAAAATTTAAAAAATTTTTCTTTAAAAATTTTAAAAAGTTCTTTAAAAAATTTAAAATCAATTGGTTCCAGATCTTGGCTACTGTGAGCATACTGTAATGTAGGTATGTCTGTAATATACTGAGTTTAGTTCCTTTAGATAAGTATCAAATGGGATTGCTGTTTAGTATGACAATTCCACTTCTGTTTTTTTTTTTGAGCAACCTCCACTCTGTTTTCAGGAAAGGCTACACTAATCAAATCCATATCAAAATGTGTCAAAGACTTCTCCTTTCCCTATATCCATTGAGTGTTTGCAAGTTTTATGTCATTCTAGTCCTAGCCCTTCTAAGATGTTATCTTATCAGGTCCCATAGGTGCAATGGGCACCACCTATGTAAAAGACGAATAATGGACTTATACACTGTTATTTCTCTCAGTACTGGGTAATATAAAGCTATACAACACACATGCACCCACACACCTAGTCCTTTTTCCTTCCACCTTGCGGTACAGTCAAAACACTCACTACCAGTTAACTGGACAGATTTTAGATTTTCAGACTCCAAACTATGACTTTTACTTATACAGTATGCAGTTTCAGTTATTTACATCACATATGAGCAACATTTCAATGGCTCTCAACATCCCGAGGATGGAGGCAGGAAGATACTTTTGAGTACAGCCAAGTCTCTAAGCCTAGCTACACGGCTTCCTAGATGATAAGCTTTCTGGCGACAGGATCGACAGCATTCTTCAAAAGCAGAAATCAAAGTTCTTATGTATTAGAATTGACTGGCAGATGAAGCCTTCTGTGTATATGCTGACTTGCAGCTCAAATCTGAAGTAGCTACATGAAGTAAATAAACTGTCAAGAGGCCAATACCACTGGCAACCTACTGATGGCTAGTTGCCTACTCCTAGAACTGACTGGGTAATCAAGGTATTTCCAAGAAAATAGCTACTATACAATCAAATTGGACATCCTAGTTAGAACCCACCAGGTCTGGAAAAAGTCAGGGTCGCCACAGCCCTCAAACAAGACTTCCAAGCATTTTTACTTACATATGACAAGTTGGATTAGCATGGTGATGAAAATGGGAATTTCTGATCCCCATCTATCATCCCCACCAACAGACAACATCTCAGAATATAGACCCAGCTGGACTCAAACTCTCCTGTATCAGCCTCCTAAGTACTGGAATTAAAGATGTGCACCACAATTCCTGGCTTTGTTTTCAGTTAAGTTTCTTTCAGTTCAGATAGTATTCAAGAAATTACACAGTGACTAATGGGGTTTCTGGAGCAGAAGCTCTGGACTAGACCAAACCTTGTGTTAACGATTTGAGTTGATCTCATATGAGACAGCACTCTTTCTCTCACACACAAAAATAACTCTAAATCCTGGCTTATCCATCATCCTCCTCCTAGGACTGACTCAAACTGCTGACAAAGCAGAGCGACTTTTTAAGTTTCCTAATAAGGACTGTCATATACACTAGCATCCTAGGCAGTGCCTGCTGCTCCAAACACTCCCCTGCCAACACATCACTACAGAGCAAAGCTGAGTGAGAGGCTGAAGGATGTGACTTCACCTTTTCCTAAGTATAATATGGAATTCCTAGCAGCCCACAGTTTCTCTTAATAAGTAGCTACTTTCTAGATGTGGAATGAGTTAAGAGGAGAGATGGCAGGCACCATATTAAATAAAGAAAGTACTTTCTGAAGTGACTAGATCTGCTGGGCCTCCAAGAGCACACCCTCTCTCTGTTCTGTAGAATAAATACAATTTTTTAAATACAAGTTTCATTACCAGTGTGCCAGGGTTGACCGTGCAAAAAAAATAATTCTAAACATAGCTAGAAATATGTTAATTGTAGACTTTATATTCCAAGAGGGTAACTTCAAATAAAGGTGAGTAGCCACTACCAAAACAAAGTTGATTCAATGACAACTAATTTCTATCTACTGGTAAAAACCAGCTTTTACTGTTTTTAAAGGACACTGCTTTATTATACCAATAATTTCAACATGGAGTGAAATAACTTTCATAAAAAGGTTTTACCTTCAAAAAAGAACCACTCCTAAGTATTGGTATGTTTATCTGCTTTACTTTCTAATTTCTAATATTGCATAGGAAAAAGTTTTAGTTTTGTTTAATTTTTTGTTTGGTTTGTTTGGTTTTGGTTTGGTTTTTCGAGACAGGGTTTCTCTGTGTAACAAACCTAGCTGTCCCGAAACTAGCTCTTATAGACCAAACTGGTCTTGAACTCACAGAGATCTGCCTGCCTCTGCCTCCGAAGTTCTGGGATTAAAGGCGTACAAGAAACGTTTTCTTAAAAGCAGCCTATAATCCCAGATATTCAGTAGCACAAGGCAGGAGGATTGCAAATTCAAAGCTAGCAGAGACCACACTCTGCATTAAAACCCAGTTCAACAACTTAATTAAATTCTGTCTCAAAATTAAAAGACAAAACATGTCTACTGGTGTAGCTCAATGTAGTGCAATAGACTAGCATATGCAAGGCCCTGGATTCAATCTCTAGCACCAGCAAAAAAGAGAAGGCATGGAGAGATAGCTAAAGGTAAACTGCTTGGGAGGTAGGTAGAGTGTTTGTCATACAAGCATGAGGTCCTGTGTTAGGTAACTCGAATGAATCACATAATCTGTAATCCCAGAGGAGGAAAACAGGTGGATCCCTGGAAATCACTGGTCACAAGATTAATTGAACCAATAAGCTCCAGTTCAGCGAGAAACTGAATCTGAGGGAAATACCCAACATCAAACCATGACCTCCACACACTCAGACACTCACTGAAATGTATATACATCATCATCACCATCCCCCCCCTTTCAAACACACACACACACACACACACACACACACACACACACACACACAGGGAGACAAAAAGAGTGTCTAACTTCTCCACACAAGTCCTTATACATAGTATTTAATAGATTTTAAAGCTAATTTGATAGGTGAACACATTTGGTTTTTTTTTTTAAGATTCATTTATTTATTACGTATACAACATTCTGCCTCCATGTATGCCCACATGCCAGAGGAGGGCGCTAGATCTCATTACAGATGGTTGTGAACCATCATGTGGTTGCTGGGAATTGAACTCAGGACCTCTGGAAGAGCAGACAGTGCTCTTAACCACTGAGCCATCTCTCCAGCCCCAGGTGAACACATTTGGATTTATTATGGTTTTGTTTTTGTTTTGTTTGTTTCTCTGATTTTGTTTTTTTGAGACAGGGTTTCTCTGTTTAACAGTCCAAGCTGTCCTAGAACTAGCTCTTGTAGACTAGGCTGGCCTCGAACTCAAAAATATTCACCTGCCTCTACTTCCCGAGTACTGGGATTAAAGGAGTGTGCCACCACCACCTAGCTTTATTAAGATTTTTTATGAATTAATTCAGCTTATAACATTATTTCTTTGTTAGTTTTCATGGAAAGTTTCTATGGTCCAATATATTTGGTGTTCTGTAAGTGTCTTGTATCTTGATAGGTATCACCTTATTTAGGTTAGGAAAATTTTCTTCTATGATTTTGTTGAAATATTTTTTGTACCTTGGTCCTATGTTTCTTCTCCCTCCTCTATTCCTATTATTCGTAGATTTAGTCTTCATAGTATCCTAGTTTTCCTGGATGTTTTGTGCCTGGATTTTCTCAGACTTAACATTTTCTTTGACTAAGGTATCCATTTCTTCTATTTTGTCCCCCAATGCCTAAGACTCTCTTCCATCTCTTGAATTCTGTTGGTGAGGCTTGCCTCTGAGGTTCCTGTTCAGGTTTTTGATTTTCCCATTTTTCAGATTTCCCTCTGTTTGGGTTTTATTGATTCCATTTCTACTTTCATGTCTTGAGAACAGTTTTCTTCATTTCATTCCATTGTTGTTTGTGTTTCTATAGATTTCATCAATAGACTTATCCATATCCTCTTTAAAGTAATAACTATTTTGTTGTCTATTCATAATAGATATTCTGTCATGCTCCAGCTATATTGCATTTCTCTGGGCCTACTAGAATAGGGTTGTTTGGCTTTAGTGATGACATATTATTCTTGCTATTAATGATTGTGCTTTTATGGTAGATTTGGGGCATCTGGATTTGGGATGATTGTAATTCTAGGTGCTGGTACCCAGTCTTGTCTTTGTTGGGTGGGTGTTTTGTTGCTTGGTTTCTGTTGCCTTCTCCAGTTCTTCCGAGTTTGGTAGATTTGAGTTTCCTGGTAGGGAATGCTTCTAAGATCATGCCAGGTATGGCCACTGGAGGTCCTGGTAGAAAATTATTCTAGGTATTGGGAACTGACACTACTGAACAAGGATGGGGAAGGGGTGGCTGAGAGAGTCCACATATGAAGGAAAGCTGGGTGGTCCAGGATCTTCATAGACCCCTCGGGTGGGGACAGAGAGGAAGAGGAAAACAAATCAGAAGGTCTACTACAAAGCTGGGGATAAGACTGAAGGAAAGAAATTGGAGGGGAGGAGGGAGAATGAAGATCAATGAAACAAAGAGTTCGTTCTCTCAGAAAAACTAGTAAGATTGACAAACCCTTGACAAAATTTATGAAAATGTGGGGAGAAAATCCAAATTAACAAAATTAGAGACAAAGGGGGACATAACAAAAGACACTGTGGAAATCCAAAGAATCATAAGGGTATAATTTAAAAACCTGAACTCCACTGAATTGGAAAATGTAAAGGAAATGAATAAGTTTCTTGATATATAGCACTTACAAAAGTTAAAACAAGAATAACCCTTGTAAGCATACCTATAGCCCCTAGTGAATTCGAAGCATTAATTAAAGTCTGAAATAAATAAATAAATAAATTGCCCAGAACCAGATAGTTTTAGCACAAAATTCTACCAAATCTAAAGAAGTAATGCCAATACTCAATTTATTCCACAAAAATAGAAAGAGAAGGAACACTACTCAATTTTTTTCATGAGGCCAGTTAGCCTAATACCTGATACCTTTCATGACCCAACAGAGAAATAGAATTATTGTGGGATGATTTTTGTACACTGTAAATATGTACTCCTCTCACTGGTTAATAAAGGGCTGGTTGGTCAATGGCTAGGCAGGATAAGGTTAGGCAGGAGAACCAGACTAAGAGAATGCTGGGAAGAAGAGGAGAGGGAATTTGAGTAAATGCCATAAGACACAGAGTGAGCAGGTTGGAAAGTAAATATAGGAGGTAAATGAGCCTCAGAGTAACACAAAGATTAACAGAAATGGGTTAAGTTATAAGAGCTAGCTAAAAACTAGCCTAAGCTATCAGCTGAGCATTTATAATTAATAGTAAGTTTCTGTGTGGTTATTTGGGAAGTGGCTGATGGGGCATAAAGTTTGTCTAGAGAGAATTACAGACCAATTTTTCTTATGAACACAGATGCAAACATTCTCAATAAAATACTTGCAAACTGAACCCAAGGATACATCAAAAAGATCAACCACTACAATCAAGTAGATGCAAGGATGGTTCAACATATGCAAATCAATAAATGTAACCCACCATATAAACAGACTGAAAAACAAAAAAAAAAAAAAAAAAAACACATGATCATCTCATTAGATGCAGAAAAGGCCCTTGACAGAAGCAACATCCCTTCATGATAAAAGTCCTGACGAGACTAAGCATACAAGGACATGTCTCAAAATAATAAAAGTAATTTACAGCAAGCCTATAGTCAACATCATTATACATTGAGAGAAACTCAAAGTATTTCCACTAAAATCAGCAACAAGACAAGGATGTCCACTCTTTCCCATACCCGTTCAATATAGTACTTAACGTCTTAGCTAGAGCAATAAGACAACTAAAGGAGATCAAAGGGGATACAAACAGGAAAGGAAAGAGCCAAAGTATCTTTATTTGCAGATATGACTGTACACATAAGTGACCCTAAAAATTCCACCAGTAAATTCCTACAGCCTATAGGAATTTACTTTTTAAAAGTAATTTACCTTTTAAAAAGTAGCAGGATACAAATTAATTCAGAGAAATCAGTAGCCTTCCTATATACAAATGACAAATGAGCTTAGAGTTAGCTAGAAATATGCATAAGCTATTGGTCAAGCAATGATTTAATTAATACAGTTTCTATGCAGTTATTTTGGGTCTGGGCAGCCGGAAATGAACAAGCAGCCTCCATCAACAGGCATATTCATACAAAGAAATATGATGAGCTAGTTAGTGGAAAACTAGAATGTGGAGCCAGTATGACAGCTCAATGGGTAAAAGCATTTGCTGCCAAGCCTGATGATCTGAGTTTAGTTTCTAGAACCCACATGGTGGAAAGTGAAAAATGACTCTACAGTTGCCCTCCGACCTCCACATGTCCACACGCATGCCACGGCACATCCACACACATACATGCATGCATACGCACACACAGAGAGCAGAGACACACACAGAGATAAAAGTTAAAGAACAGGAGAAAAGAAAAACAAGGCTATGACAGATGAGTATATCATGGAGCACAGACAGACACTAGAAACAAGAATAGACAGAATATAATTCTATTAACATAAAATTGAAAATCAGGTAACATAAATCTATGATAAGAGGGGAGGGCTTACGAGGAATTGGTATTGCACTTAGTAATGAATATACTATTGGGCTATAGGAAACAAACTAAAGGAATCTAGCTAGGTATTTAATGTAAAACTAACAGTTAAAATATTTCTACTAACATCAGACTAATGTATGTCAAAGAGCATCACAGAGATAACGAGAACATTCTATAATGATAGAGTTTGTCATTAAGACAAGATGACTACTTGTTATCAGCATAAATTGAAAGAAATGTAAAAAAAGAGAAAAGAAAAAATTCTCTCAGGAAGAAATGGATCAAGAAAAAAACTGAAAGAAATAAACAAACAAATCCCTTTCTAAGGAAATGGCAACTCAAGAGAAAACAGAAAAATTAAATAAAAATTTTAAATAGCTAAATTAATGAATTTAACCTAATAAATTCCAATCATAAAATGTATGCTATCTGATGACTTTATAGCTCAAAAGCAAAACCAGAGTCAGAAAATCCTCAAGACCCTTAGAAACATAGATGAACTTCTAAACTCACAGATACAAAACAAAACAAAACAAACTGAAAATGTAAAATCACACTGGAAATTGGAGTGAACAATAAAGGAAGCATGACAGCGCTGCTTGGAGGAAAACAGCCTGAATGTACATTTTAAAAGAAGTAGAAACCAATATTCTAAATTGCTTACATCAGTAAATTAGAAAAATGGACAGTAGGTTCATACCAAAGAAAATAAATTATTAAAGAGTGGGAATTAATCTACAACCGCAAAACTAACTAAAGAAGATAAAAGTCAATTCATTGAAAAACAAAGAAAACTGACCAACTCCCTAACAAGACTAAGAATTAAGAATGAGATCAACCAATGATCATATGACTCAATAACTGATTAATACAATACTAAGTTCTAAAAGTTACATGAGGTGAACAAACCGACATAATTTTTTAAAACTCCATTGTAAAATTAAATATATTGACTATCTCAGTCAAACTCCAGGCTCAGAAAGCTCCACCTGTGAGACATGAGAAACATGGAAAAAAATGGCAACCTCTTCAGAAGCTTGCAGAGAGCAGTGAGAGAAAAAACACTCCTCCCAAGAGACAGCAGCACCAAAACCCCAAAATTTGATAGAGGTATTAGAAGAAAATAACAAGCCAATTTCTGTTCAAAAAATAGGTGAAAAAATTAAATACACACGTATTTTTTAAAGCATGCCAAATCTACTGATGCAAAGAACAATAATACTTTAGATATAATACTACATATAAATGGAATCATTTTATAAAATTAGTTTAACATTTGAAATTAACAAGTGAAGCTCAACACATTAACCAATTAAAAGAGAAAACTGACTGGTGTCTCAACAGATACGATGAACCATTTTATTAATACTCAACACATTTCGTTATTTTAAAAGTAAAATTAATATAATGAATGGCCATGAGGTTAATAAATAAAATTCAGGTAATTGCAATATTTGTATTTTCAACAATTAGAAAATGAAACAAAGCCATTTTAATTAAAATAACCTCAGGAATACCAGACATCTAGTAAACCGGCTAAAAGATGTGGAATCTTTTGTACTGAATGAAGTTACAATCTTATAAAGTCCTAAATAAAGGAGATATATCTCATGTATATGTATTAGCTGACTCAATCTTAAAATTTCAATTAATTATTAACTCATCTCCAGTTTTGGGATGAAATCCTATCCCAAACTTCAGATCTTTCTAGTTTCCTGCTTCCTCTCTTCCTCTCTCTCTCTGTCTCTATCTGTGTGTGTGTGTGTCTGTCTGTCTGTTTGTCTGTCTGTCTGTCTCTGTGTGTGTGTGCATGTGTGAAAACAAGATTCTAAAGTAATATGAAAACACAAGGAAGGAAAGACAGGATCAGGAGGAAGAAACTAGGAGATGAGGTCGCATGAGATAGTGTGGCCTTGTCACAAGAAGGAAACAGACTAGAAACAAAATTCAGTACACGTTAAAACGTGAAGCATCATAGAAAGCAATCCATGCAAAATGCTTTATTCACAACTTTAATCTATTTTCTGATCAGTCATATCAATTATAACAACAAATAGATATCGCTCACCATTGTATTCTAAAACAATTAGTAAACATTTTATAAACTCATCTCTTACCTCCCCAAAGGCTCCTCGACCAATCACCTTTAATATTTCAAAGTCCTCTCTGTGTAATCGCATTTGTTTCACTTTAGAAGTAAATGGTTTAGCTGAAACAAAAAAAAAAAAACCCATCAGTTACTTTCTTAATGAAATGTGATGCAAATTAGATGTACAACAGATGAGCATTTCTTAAACAATAAAAATCCAAATTATAATTAAGAACTAAACCAAAGCACCTTCAAAATCTAATTAAACTATAGAAGCATGAAGTAACTACTATAAAAAGTTAATGATTCCTTATATTTATTTATATATATACATATATATGTATATATACATATATACATATTACAGTTTTTTTGTTTGAGACAGGGCTTGGGCTTGTAGCTTACAACTACATGTGTAGCCCAGCTTACAACTTGCTTGCAACTCGCGTGTAGCCCAGGCAAACTTGTAATTCTTCTGCCTCTACTTTAAGAAGTGCTGGGTTACAGGGCCAGGCAGTAGTGGCAAATGCCTTTAATCTCAGCACTAAGGAGGCACAGGCAGGTGGATCTCTGTGAGTTCGTGGCCAGCCTGGTCTACAAGAGTTAGTTCCAGGATAGGCCCTGAAGCTACAGAGAAACGCTTTCTCAAAAAAAAAAAAAAAAAAAAAAAAAGGTGGGAGCTGGGTTACTGGTATGTGCGCCTTTGTGTGAGCACGCTGCATGTCTGTGTGTGCAGATGCATGTGTGTATACATGTACAGGTGAAAGGACAACTTTGGGTGTCACAAATGAACTGAATAAATAGTAAACTGAACTTCAGGAGACAACACTA
Organism: Alexandromys fortis; assembly: GCF_014885135.2. Classification (NCBI taxonomy): domain Eukaryota; kingdom Metazoa; phylum Chordata; class Mammalia; order Rodentia; family Cricetidae; genus Alexandromys; species Alexandromys fortis. The sequence goes on along the minus strand of NW_026067925.1, from coordinate 7,491,551 downwards.
TGTACACCGTCTATTTATGTTAATACTATATGCTCCACAGACTCTGTATACTTGTTTGTCAGATTCTCATTTCTCATCGATAATTCTACAGCATTTATTTGCCTTATGCTTTTATGGAATAAGTTTCTGTGTAGAAAGAACTATCCTTTGGTTCTTCTTAAGACACCCACCCTTTTAACCTTTGATAAAACATTTTAACAATCATGTGCTCATCAGAATTAAATTTTAGTTACTCTGGTTTTAAAAAGTTTATTTCAATACTGCCAGCTTGTCAAGTTTGTACAAGATGCTAAAGATACTAAGAAGGAAAGAAAAAACAAACAAACAAAACAGATAAATAGATCTTGTCTCTAAATAAGCAAATTATGCAAAAATGGTATTTAAAATTTTTAGTGTGGCTGAATGAAAGTTGCTAATTTTAAGAAAACATTGCACACACTACAAAAAAAGGAGGAATTAAAAAATTACCAGGATTCTCTATTATTTAGTAACTAAATGTAACAAATTATTATTTAAAAATCTGAAACTGCTAAGTGTTAATAAGAATATAATTTACAGGCACAGTAATGTTTAACTGCTGCAACTGTTTGCTGCCTCTGAAGTTCTTATTTTCTGTTTTATGGTCTTAACAGGAAATGCTACTACCTAGGCCTTAAGACCTGAATGGGTTTTGTTTGTTTGTTTGTTTGTTTTGGTAAAACCTTCTTTTGACTTCAATGGTTCTTTCAATACACAACTGAAATTTCTCTGCTTTGATCTCATTTAGAAGTTTTCCTTCTGTGTTCATACACAAATGTTTGTCTATAATTCTCCTTCCTCTGTGTTGTGTGCATCTAGTGTGGCAGCAGTGAGAAGCCCAGCTCACTGACCTCAAGTTGTCATGCAAGTTCCCCCGTCCTTTACTGACACCGAAGCATCATCATTCCAGCTTGTTTAAAAATGTGTGGAAAATATCAATAATTTTTTTGTTTTGTTTTTTTTCGAGATAGGGTTTCTCTGTGTAGCCCTGGCTGTCCTGAAACTCACTCTGTAGACCAGGCTGTCCTCAAAACTCACAGAGATCCATCTGCCTCTGCCTCCCTGGGTGCTGGTATTAAAGATGTGTGCCATCACCACTCAGCTTCAATAAAACTTTTAAAAGACAATACAGACGACCACAACTTCAGGGTCTAGAAAAACATCTTTCATATGTGTCCTTTCAGTGGACTTTTGACAGCTAAGTCATTTAATGTTATCATATAACCATGTTTCATGTTTTCTAATTCTACAAATGACAACTATGTAATTAGTATATAATTTCTCTGAATTTATGTATTTCATCAAAATTCAAAATTTTATGAAGCAGGTTAGTAATGAAAATTTTTGGTTTCAAAACTCTACCATATGGACAAGGTGACTAACCCTTACTGGATGGCTAGTACTGGTTTTTTAATCATCGATTACTGTTTTATTGTTGAAAGTCTGCAGATTTACTATCATTCTTCCAATTATATGATGTTTACCTGATCCTTTCAAAATGTCTGTGAATCTATTCTGTAGAATACTAAAATGCCAGCAAAGTAAGCAGAGGCTAATTGGCATTAACATCCCCACCTCCAGAAACAAAATAATTAAGTCATTTTTATATAAGCAAGCATTAGAGCAAAAACAAAAGTTCGACTAATCATAGTAATATGATAAACATGTATGTACCCAATAATAAAACCTCAAAATGCATAAAGCCAAAACAGAATAATCAGTTTCCTGGAAAGACATTTTACTTCAAAACTCTGTGTAACTGACACCTCAAACAGACCCTAAAACAACAATATATTTAAATAACATACACATGTAGCCCTGTAACTGCTGGACAATATTATCTTCGAACACATTCAATTCTATAGATTTTGGTAATATCAAGTCATAAAACAACTGCCAAGAAAATTCAAAATTCAAAACATGAAAGCCAAATCATATTATACCATGCCATTAACCATAAATCAATAAAAGATAACCAGAAATGTTGGTAAGCTCTGAAATTAAAGGGAAGAAATAAGTAATTAGAAACAACACAAAAAAGTACTATGTGTCAAATTTTGGGTGGATATCCAGTGCTTTAAAAAAATGATAAAAAGCAAGCCTGAAATAGTTTACTTTTAAAAGGGTAAGTTCCGGAACACAGAACCAGCCTGCACAGCACAGTAAGACCTGTCTGTGCTCCCCACACACACCAATAGAATTCAAAACATAAAGAGAAAGCAAAGTGATTTAAATTGCTTAAATTGAAAATAAGCACATAATAGAAAGGCTTGGAACTGGAGAGGTTCCTCAGTGTCTAAGAACCCGCACTGCCCTTCCATAGGACTCAAACTTAGATCCCACCATCCAAGCTAGGCAGCTCACAACTGCCTGTAATTCCAGCTCCAGGAGTATCAAATACTTCCGGACTCTGAGGGCACTAGCATTCTTAAGCACATACCCACAAACAGATATGCACACAGGCATTCACAAAACATTTTCTTAAAAGTAAGGGCTTAAAAAGCTATTAAAAGTGAATTTTTCCCCAAGTTGGGATAAAGGAAGGTTGGATAGGGGAGCAGGGAAGCACATATCTTAGTTAAAGGAGCCACCTTAGGGTTGGCAAGAGACTGGAACCTAGAGTGGCTCCCAGGAGCCCAAGGCGATGTCCCCAGTTAGTCCCTTGGGAAGCAGAGGATAGGGAGCCTGAAATGACACTATCCCATAGCAATACTGACGAATATCTTTCATATCACCATAGAACCTTCATCTGGTGATGGATGGAGATAGAGACAGAGACCCACACTGGAGCACTGGACTGAGCTCCCAAGGTCCCAATGAGGAGCAGATGGAGGGAGAACACGAGCAAGGATGTCAGGACCACGGGGGGTGCACCCACCCACTGAGACAGTGGGGGCTGATCTATTGGGAGCTCACCAAGGCCAGCTGGACTGTGACTGAAAAAGCATGGGATAAAACCGGACTCTCTGATCATGGCAAACAATGAGGACAGATGAGAAGCCAAGGTCAATGGCAAGGGGTTTTGATCCTACTTCATGTTCCTGCTTGGTGGGAGCCTAGCCAGTTTGGATGTTCGCCTTCCTAGACATGGACGGAGCGGGGAGGACCTTGGACTTTCCACAGGGCAGGGAACCATGACTGCTCTTTGGATTAGAGAGGGAGGGGGAGAGGAGTGGGGGGAGGGGGAGAAGAGTGGAGGGAGGGGGAGGGAAATGGGAGGCTGGGAGGAGGCGGAAACTTTTTTTTCTTATTCTCAATAAAAAAAGGAAAAAAAAGGAAAAAAGTGAATTTTTAAAAAATACCACAAATAAGAAATTAGACAAAATTACAATATTACTGAGATTATGGTATGGGAGGTACTTCTGTCTATGCGTTGCTTTCATTGGTTAATGAATAAAGAACTGCTTTGAGCCAAAGGCAGGGAAAAACAGAACTAGGTGGGGAAAGCTAGGCTGTATGCTGGGAGGAAAGAAGGGTGGAGTCAGAGAGAAGCCATGGAGCCACTGGGGATAGATACTGAGAACTTTTACCCAGTAAGCCATAGCCACATGGCAATATACATATTAATAGAAATGGGTTAAATTCATATGTAAGAGTTAGCCAATAAGAAGCTAGAGCTAATGGGCCAAGCAGTGATTTGATTAATACAGTTTCTGTGTGATTGTTTAGGGGCTGAGCAGCCAGGAACAAACAAGCAACCTCCCTCCAACAAGATTAAATTAACAAAATTGTCATAAGCAACCTATGTTGCCAAATTTATTGTGACAAACTGTTCTTACAGAGTAGCTAATTGGTTTTCAAAACTGAAAGTGTAAACCATTCAATAAATAAATTAAATAAGTATGTTAGGCTTCCACAAAGAAACCACCAATAGTTAACACCTTTACAAGTTCTAGTAAAAAAATGTACAAGCCATGAAACACACTGAAGGCACAGAAGAAATCACTGGCACACAGATATCTCCCAGGAGCAAGAGAATATACAGCATCCAAATTGAAGCTTTCTAATTATCATTCTTCCAGAAGACCCATGGCCCTGGAGAAAGAGCTACAACTAGCACCATGCAGAAGAAAGCGGTGACTCCAAGTGAGGAGCAGTAGCAAGCAATGCAGCATCACTGTGGACCCTGCACCTGCTCAAGGCAAACCATCAAACTCCTGAGGGAACAAGACTACAAAACAAGTGACTTGTGGAATAACAAGTTTCAAAATGGAACAATGAAAGATGAAAGGATGACACCTGTTGTTCCTAATGAGACACGCAACTAAATGCAGGGAATAATTATAGACTGGATTCTGAATCAAAACATTAAAAACGGAGGTTGCTGTAAGTATATTGTTGGGACAATAGTTAAATTTCAACATTGGATGAAGAATAAACAAAATTATTATACCAGATAAAATGGCTCAGTGGGTAAGGGCACTCTTCACCAAGCCTGGCAACCTGAGTTCAATCCCCAGAAACCACACTGTGAAAAGAAAGAACAGACTCCAGCAAGTTGTCCTCTGACTCCATACAAGCCACCATGGCACATAAATGGAGCACATGTACACACACACACACACACACACACACAAAATGAATGTAGTTTTTAATTTTTTTTCTGAGACAGGGTTTCTCTGTAGCTTTGGAGCCTGTCCTGGAACTAGCTCTTGTAGACCAGGCTGGCCTCAAACTCACAGAGATCCACCAGCCTCTGCCTCCCAAGTGCTGGGAATAAAGATGTGCGCCACCACTGCCCAGCATAATTTTTAAATTTTTTAATTATTACAAAATTAAATGTTAAGTTGATAATTATACTACAAAGCAATGTAAGACGGTATCTTTATTCTAGGGAAACAGGTGAAGAACTATGTAAAAATACAGGGTCTGAATAGCAATAGTTTATCCTTAGAAGGTTCAGCCAAAATAATGTATTCATGTTTGTGTACAGAGAGAATAAAGAGCAGCACACATACGACACAATGTCCAAAACCAAAGCCAAACCGATAGATAATGAAAAGTATATGGAAGTTCATTAAGCTGTTTTTGCAACTTTTAGCCCCTCAATTTTTCTTTTTAAGAAGTCTATAGTTGCTTTACCTGACAAACATATACACTGTTTGCAATGGCATGTAAATAGTCATTTTGTGGGACATTCCTCCAAAGGGATATTATTCATATGCACATAAGACATGAAGGATCGAGCCACAGACAGACTCTGCAATGCATACTGTTGAGTCTAAGACTGTTTTCAACAACACATCCTGCTCACAAATCTTCAGTAGAGAATAATACATTATCACGGTAACTTTCAAAATATAAAGTTTTAAAATAAGACTTAGCATTTATAAAAAGTAAGGAAAGTATTAAGAAATCAAACATACGTGTGAGAAATAAAAATCTGAAATAGCGTGACCCTCAAAACTCCACCAAGGAACTTTTACAGCTGATAAATACCTTTAGTAATGTGGCAGGATACAAGATCAACTCCAAAAAATCAGTCGCCCTCTTATACACAAAGGATATGGAAGCAGAGAGGGAAATCAGAGAAGCTTCACCTTTCACAATAGCCACAAACAGCATAAAATATCTCGGGGTAACTCTAACCAAGGAAGTAAAAGATCTATTTGACAAGAACTTTAAAGCATTGAAGAAAGAAATTGATGAGGATATCAGAAAATGGAAGGACCTCCCTTGCTCTTGGATTGGGAGGATCAACATAGTAAAAATGGCAATTCTACCAAAGGCAATTTATAGATTCAATGCAATTCCTATCAAGGTCCCATCAAAATTCTTCACGGATCTTGAGAGGACAATAATCAATTTTATATGGAAAAATAAAAAACCCAGGATAGCCAAAACAATCCTATACAATAAAGGATCTTCTGGAGGCATTACCATCCCTGACTTCAAACTCTATCACAGAGCTACAGTAATGAAAACAGTGTGGTATTGGCATAAAAACAGAGAAGTCGACCAATGGAATC
>NW_026067925.1:7472341-7483640 GCF_014885135.2 Alexandromys fortis | reverse complement strand
GAGGGAGGGGGAGAGGAGTGGGGGGAGGGGGAGGGAAATGGGAGGCTGGAAGGAGGCGGATACTTATTTTTTCTTATTCTCAAAAAAAAATCTGAAATAGCAAATAATAGCAAAATTCAAATTCACTGCTCATGCAGTTACAAAATATCACAGTTAATAGAGAAAAAATTCCCCAAGATCAGAAACATGAAAAGAATGCCTGGCTTTGGCCACTTCTATTCAGAATGAGATTACAAGTTAAAGGCTGAGCAAGTAAATCAGAAAAAATGAATAAATAATGGAAGTTATCTAAAGAGGACAGGAGAAAATGTTTGCAGGAGACTTGAAAACACTACAGAATACATACAAAAGTGAAAAGTAAATACAGAAATTCAGCAAAGCTACAGGATATAAAATCAATACACAAAAGTCAGCTGCATTCCATACTTTACATGATCCTATTTTAACAAAATAGACAAAGCCATAAACAAAACAGTAAGTTAGTTGCTGCTTAGGAGCTAATGTTATTTATTTGATTACTAATGGATGTAAGGTTTTCTTAGTGTGTGGTAAAAAAAAAATTAAAAAGCCTAAAATTGGGCTGTGGTGATAATAACACAACCACAGTAAACACATTAAACTGTATACTTCAAATCAGTGGATTCTGTCAGATGTAAATAATATCTCATTAAAGCTACTTTAACAATCAGTTTGTAAAGGCAGGATAGTGGGACAAGCCTACACAGCTACACAGAGGGCTGAGGATCAAAAGTCTAAGGCTTGCCTGGGTTACAGACTGAGTTCAAGCCAGCCTGGACAACTTAAACTTTGACTCAAGAAGTAAGAGGATGAATGGAGATTTTCTACATGTTTGCAATAAATAATCAGAAAATACTTAAGTTACATTTGCAATGAAATAAAAAACAATAAAGCAGCCAAGTGTGGTGGTATATATCTTTAATCCCAGCATTAGGTATGCAGAAGTGGGCTGGTCACTCTGAGTTTGAGACTAGCCTTGATTATATATAAGAGAGGTTCAAGTCAACATGTTTACATAGTGAGAACCTGTCCTAAACAAACAAAAACAATAAATTAGTTAGAAGTAAATTTAACAAAAAAGATGAAACACTTGAATACTGAAAAGTGTAAAATGTTGCTTAAAAATTAAATGCAGCCTGAATGAATGAAAAGACAGTCCATATTCTGGATTGAAAAGATTTAATACTGCTAAGATGCAAAACACCCAAGCAACTAACTAAGTCAGGACAATACTCACAACACTATAATGGCACTTTTAGTAAAAACAGAAAAATCTATTCTAAAATTTATGAAATCTCAATGTAGACTGACAGCCAAAACAATCTGTAGATGAGAGAAACCTCACATCATAATTTTAAAACTCACTACAAAAGTACAATAGTCAAAACAGTATGGTACCAGTATAAAGACATGGAATATATCAAAGAATTCAGAAACATGCAGAATTGATTTCAAAATGAGTGCCAGGAAAATCCAAAGAGAAAAAGAAAGTCAATATATTTGCACATATACATGCATTAATAATAGTAATAATGTTTCAAAATAATGTAAATAATGGTTGAAGATGCATGACATTAACCTCTGATCTCCATGTGCACCTGCACACATACATGCACAGGCATAAGCACACATGCACACCTCCTTACACACACACACACACACACACACACACAATGAACTTAGGTCCTTACTGTGTATCACACACAAAACTAACTTGAAATAAATCAAAGACTTAAAATGAAATAACACGGAGTTGGGTGAGTGGGGAGGGGAGGAGGATCTGAGAGGAGTTGGGAGACGGGAAAGTATGATCAGAATGCACTGCATGAAATAAATTTCAATTAAAAAAATTTAAAGCTGAAAGTATAAAAGTCTTAGAAGAAAACACATAAGAAAATCTGTATGGCATCAGATATGACAATAATTTCTTACATAAGAAACAAAATAGCTGTACCAGGAGATCCATCCAGAGGGGTAAGTGAGTGTCTGACTGCCGGCCAGATGCCCCAGGAACAGAGCACAGGCACCCTCCAATCCCCTAAACTTTCTGGCCATTCAGCGGGGTTTCTCCCTGGCTACTGCCTTTCTCTACTTATCCTATCCCAGCTTGCCCCCCCAAAGCACTTCCTTCTATCTGCAGGGTCCTTAGATCTACCACCACAGGCTACTTCAGAGTGGAGAGAGGATCTGAGAGCCAACTCCAGTGCGGAGGGGACCTAAGAGAAGGCAGACCAAGAAATACCCCTAAGTACACAGTTAGCCACAGCAAAGATCGGACCAAGCCATCAAGACTCTCCTAACAGCATTTAAAGGAAAAGATGGGCAGGAACCAATGCAAGAATTCCTCCAACAATTTGAAAAGCAACATGATAACACCAGAATCCAGCGAACATACAACAGGAAGACTTGAACACCCTAATCCAAAAGAAGTAGAAGAAACAAACTTTAAACATAACATTATGAAAGTGTTAGAGACCATTAAACAGGATGTGGAAAACTCCTTTAAAGAAATGGATGAGAAGCCTAACAAAAAGTTAGAAGAAATGAATAAATCCCTCAAAGATACCCAAGGAAACCAAGAAAAAGCAATCAAACAGGTAATGGAAACAGTTCAAGACTTGAAAACGGAAATGGAGGCAAAGAAAAAAACACAAAACGAGAGATGGCAGGATATGGAAAATCTGGGTAAACGAACAGAAACTACAGAGACAAGTATAACCAACATAATACAAGAGACAGAAGAAAGAATCTCAATTGCTGAAGATACTATAGAGGAAATAAACACACTGATCAAAGAAAACAGCAAATCCAACAAATTATTAACACAAAACATCCAGGAAATCTGGGACACCATGAGAAGACCAAACCTAAGAATAATAGGGGTAGAAGAAGGAGAAGAATTATAGCTCAAAGGTCCAGAAAATATATTTAACAAAATTATAGAAGAAAACTTTCCCAACCTAAAGAAGGATATTCCTATGAAGATACAAGAAGCATACAGAACACCGAATAGACTGGATTAAAAAAAAATCTTCACCATACAGTAATCAAAACCCAAAACATACAGAATAAAGAAAAAATATTAAGAGCTGCAAAGAAAAAAGGTCAAGTAACATATAAAGGTAAACCTATCAGAATTACACCTGACTTCTCTATGGAAACCATGAAAGCCAGAAGGTCTTGCATAGATGTGCTAAAGACACTAAGAGACCATGGAAGCAAGCCCAGATTACTATACCCAGCCAAGCTTTCTTTCACCATCAAAGGAGAAAACAAGAAATCCCAGGATAAAAACAAATTTAAATAATACACAGCCACAAACCCAACCTTACAGAAAGTAATAGAAGGAAAATCACAACACCCACAATAACTCAGACATTTAACAACCCTCCACTAGCACAACTCAAAGAAGGGAAGCACACAAACTCTACCACCAAAAGAAAAAAGTTAACAACCAGTGGTCATTAATATCACTTAATATCAATTGACTCAATTCACCTATAAAAAGGCACAGGTTAAGAGAATGGATACGAAAACAGGATCCAACATTCTGCTGTTTACAAGAAACACACCTCAACCACAAACACAGACATTACTTCAGAGTAAAAGGTTGGAAAAGGTTTTTCAATCAAACGGACCTAAGAAACACAAGCAGGTGTGGCTATATTAATATCTAACAAAATTGACTTCAAACTAAAATCAATCAGAAGAGATGGAGATGGACACTTTATACTCATAACAGGAGAAATTCATTAGGATGAAGTCTCAATCCTGAATATCTATGCCCCTGATATAAAAGCACCCACATATGTAAAAGAAACATTACTAGAACTCAAGGCACACATCAAACCCCAAACACTAATAATAGGAGACATCAACACTCCTCCCTCACCAATGGACAGGTCAACCAGACAGAAATCTAACAGAGAAATAAGAGAACTAATGAAGGTAATGAATCAAATGGACTTAATAGACATCTGTAGAGCATTCCACCCAAATAGGAAAGAATATACCTTCTTCTCAGCATCTTATGGAACTTTCTCAAAAATTGATCACCTACTTGGTAACAAAGCAAACTTCCACAGATACAAAAAAAAAAATTTAGTAATAACCTGTGTCTTATCAGACCACCATGGAATAACGTTAGAATTTAACAACAATTCTACCCCCCAGAAAGACTACAAACTCATGGATACTGAACAGTCAACTACTGAACCACCCCCTGGGTCATGGAAGAAATAGAAAGAAATTAAAGTTTACCTTGAATTCAACGAAAATAAAGACACAACATAACCAAACGTATGGGACACTATGAAAGCAGTGCTAAGAGGAAAGTTCATAGCATTAAGTGCCCACATTTAAAAAAAAAAAAAAAAAGGAGAAAGCTCACATTAGAGACTTAACAGCACAGCTGAAAGTTCTGGAACAAAAAAAGAAGCAGACTCGCCCAGGAGGAGGAGAAGACTGGAAATAGACAAACAGAGGGCTGAAATCAACAAAATAGAAAGACAGAAAACAATCCAAAGAATCAATGAAACAAAGAGCTGGTTCTTTGGGAAAAAAAATCAACAAGATTGACAGACCCTATCCAAACTAATCAAAAGACACAGAGAGAACATGCAAATTAACAAGATCAGAAATGAAATGGGGGACATAACAACAGACACTGAAGAAATTCAGAGAATCATTAGGTCTTACTACAAAAGCCTATATGCCACAAAATTGGAAAATGTAAAAGAAATGGACTTGTTTTTAGATAAATACCATATACCAAAATTAAATCAAGATGAGATAAACAATTTAAATAGACCTATAAGTCGTGACGAAATAGAAGCTGTCATAAAAAACCTCCCAACCATAAAAAGCTCCGGACCAGATGGTTTTAATGTGATACATGAGACTGTCTCAAAAAATACCACCAGCCATAAAATGGAAAAATTGGCAAATTTACATTATATACATTTTATAATTGTTAAATTCATTATATCAAAACCACTGAATTATAAATTTCAGATAAATGAGCTATTAATCCTCAGACCAAACATCGATAAAACGTTTAAATAAAACTATAACAAGTTTGATAAGGTAAACTGACATTACAAGACTTGTTAGAACTGAAAACAAAAGCTAACCCTAAAAAATTAAAGCAGTTACAGTAAGCAGCTAATTTGATCTCAACAATATCTCAGGATCACAAAACAAGCCATTATTTACTTTGTCCTGAGGTTGAATTAAAGGGAGGGGAGTGGAGAAAAAAATGTATAGCTCAATAAAAACAATAAAAGGAAAAGAAAAAAAGAAGTCCAAAAGAAAGAATATAGAAGGACGACACTTTAGATGAAGTATACGTTTAGCTATTGACTATTCTAATTTCTGATAAAAAAAAAAGGAATAAGAAATGGCCAATACTTATTGACTACTCTAATTTCTGATTAAAAGGAACAAAGAACAATAACTAGTAAATGTGTATATATGGGCATACAGTTATCTTATTATTATTTATTAGCAATATAAAGAAAGTAAACAACACAGCTGAGAGTTATAAAATTACTGAGAACTCTATCACAATGCCTAGAAGAATTAAAAGACTATGTCATTATAGCTGAGCATTCAGAAACTCAGTAGTAGAACCATGAGATTAACATATCAATTACTTGAATGTTGCCTATTTCTCCACTGCATTTGAAAAATACTGATGATACATTCAATTCACTTCTAAAGGTCACCAGCAATGTTTAACAAAAATGTTTTATACAAATACATGTATATTTTTGAAACTATGAGAAAACTTACTAAAATTTCGCCAGGAACTTTACTGATGAGAATAACTAGACACTGGTGACAACTTGCAAAAACACCCTAAAAAATGACTTAAAAACTGAAAAAGATTTAATAATCACTACATCATCAAAGAGATTCACTGGGTCTGTTCCACTGATAGACAAATTAATGCTTTCCTGACTACATGTTGTACTTAATAACATTTGACAAAGTACTTACTGCATCAGTTAATGGTGACAATACCTTGACCTTCCTACTACAGTCGAGGTAAGCACCTTCACTTGTGGCAAATACTTTTTGAAGGCTTTGCAATGCTCCCTCCCCTCTGAAAATTTCCCACCTATTCTTAAGGATGCATCAAGTGTATATAATGAGGCTCTACTTTACTTGCCAGAGTTATGTGAACCAGTGTGAAAAAATTACCCTAAGTTGGAAAACAAATAATTCAAAACTGAGCTCCATTTCTGCAGATGTCCCAAGAATTAACATGCAAGTTAAGTACTAGTGCGAACATTCTACCATGAGACTAAAAATTAAAAAAACAGTTGTGCAAAGTGAGGCAAAGTTAAAGCAGAAAGGAAGAATGGAGGGCTCTGGGGCACTCTGACAGGCCCTGCTCCAGGCGTAGGTGCAGTACCAGATGAAGGCACTGAATCCCCTCAAACTGAAATGACAAGCAGTTGTGAGCCACCATGTGGGTGCTGAGAACTGAACCTGGGTTCTAAGGAAAAGTACCCAGTGCTCTTAACCACTAAGTCATCTCTCCAGCCATTCTCTCTCTCTTACCCTTCCTAGCATATGTTTTACCTTATGGCTGCTGATGTTAAGCTTCAGTGCAATACTAAAAATTAAAGATAATACAAAAATAGAAAGAGAATAAACCATGCTAAGGAAGATGAAGAGTAATGAAGAACAATTAAAAAAGAGTAATTACCAAAGCCATATTAATAGCTAGATGTGGTGACACAGACTTCTGATATCAGTTCCTAGAAATGCTAACAAAACAGCGCAGCATGGGGGGAGTGCATATGCTTAGCCTATTGAGAGAAAAACTTTATGTTCTTAGTCTATAATAAAGGATTCTGAAATGTATCACACATATTACAACTGGCTGTCTTTCCAGAAACCTGGGTTTGATGCCCGACATACAAATGATGGCTCACAATCATTTGTACCAAGAATAAAGTTACAGCTTAGCAGTGGTGGTGCACGTCTTTAATCTCAGCACTTGGGAGGCAGATGGACCTTAGTGAGTTTAAGGACATCCTGGTCTACAAAGTGAGTTCCAGAACAGTCAGGACTGTTACACAGAGAAATCCTGTCTTGAAAAACAAACAAACAAACAAACAAACAAATAAATAAATAAATTTACAAGTTTCTGAGATATTTGGCAATGATGGTGCTTAAGTTAAAACTATTTTATTCATCTTTCAAAGTGGATACTAAAAAAATCATTTGATAACAAATCACTGAACAAAGCTTCAAAAAAGTCCATATGTACACAAGGTTTTGTCAACAGAATAAGCAGAGGTAACAAAGATCACCACACAAACAAGACACAGAAATGCTAAATATGAGGCTGGGGTGATGGCTCGGTAGGTAAAGCACAAGCCACACAAGGCTTAAACCCGAGTTCAGATCCCTGAAACCCACAGAAAGCTGTGCATTGTGCACAGATTTGTAACCCAGTGTTCCTACAGCAAGATTGGGAATAGAGAAAGGAGACTCCCAAGGAGTTCACCAAAAAGTGCAGCAGCTAACAAAAATAGACCCTGTCTCAAACAAGATGGTGGGCAAAGACCAAACCCTGAGGTTGTCATCTGTCCTCCATATGTGCACTGTGCCAACATTCACAATCACAACATACACACAAGAAACACTAAATTAAATGAACAATCATGAAAAATTAAATACAAGATGAAACGTGTAAGAGAGAGAGGAGCCCTAACACCGAGGTTAATTTAAGGTGTCGACTGAGAGATGTTGAATTAGTAAAGCATACTTCTAGTGCATCTGTAAGAGTGTTTCCTGAAAGACTAGCATGAGAATCAGCTGAGTGGGAATGGCTAGCCCTGATTAAGGGAAGGCACCATGCAATTCGCTGGGCACCCAGATGAAAAGGAAAGTGGGAGAACGGTAATCATTACGATGCCTGTATAATCTCTTGCTTTCTCATCTCTCTCTCTAGCTCTAACTTTTAGAACTGACTTTTTTCTGCTGCTGCCATCACCATCATTCTAGTACATCATTTCGGGTTCCTTGATCTTTGTATCTGAGATTTGGACCAACTTCACCTCCCATGATGACCCAAAGGACTATTGGGTCTTTAGTCTTGATTCAGAACTGTATCATCATCCTCCTTCCAAGGCTTTGAAGTTGAACGACAATTCCATGACTGGGTTCCCCAGCTATCCAGCCTGCAGGCAGTCGTCACAAAATATTTCAGCCTCTACAGTTAGTAATTTTTTTAAACCAAATGAACAAATCCAGACACTGACACAGATAAAACAGATAGAAATCCGGACACTGACACAGATAAGACAGACAGACAGAGAAACACACATGCACGCACCTTGTGAACTAATCTTTTCTCTATCAACTTGACTAATACAACCAAGAACCAGAAATACATACAGGCAAAACATGTATGCACATTAAGATAAAAAAAACAATTAATTTAAAACCTAAAGGACTACTGGTCCTGGCACACCCTAAAATCTAGAAGAACAAAGAAATGAGAGAATGCTGGTGACCTACAAGGGAGAGAACTGAAATCAGCAACCCCATTAAAGAAAGACCCTATAACACTTTCTTCAGATAATGAGATAATATCAATCACACATATGCTCATCTCTTTTGATACCACTGGCTCTAAAACTGTGTGAGTTTATAGGCATGCTGATACACCTTAGCAATTCTGTTACTGGGAAGGCTGAGGTAGAAAAACCATGAGTTTGAAGCCAACCTGGGATATATAACAACCACCTTTATTAAAAAAAAAAATCTGATAATCCAATGAAAGAGTCTTTGAGCTGTAAGACTTACAAGCACTCTGGGGACTAGGAAATGCCTAAGCAAAGGCTACAACTCAATGATAGAGTGCTTGCTTAGGATGTGTAAGGGTCCTGGGTTCCAGTCTCAGCACCACCAAAGATAAGCAGTGGAAAGGAAGGAAAACTAATTCTCATGAATTCAGGGGATCTTGATTCCCACTGGTCTGTTTGCTACTTTAAAGCCTAATACTTTTCTTTTTTTTAATATTTACTTATTTATTATGGATACAATATTCTGTCTGTAGGCCAGAAGAGGGCACCAGACCTCGTTCCAGATGGTTGTGAGCCACCATGTGGTTGCCGGGAATTGAACTCAGGACCTTTGGAAGAGCGGGCAATGCTCTTAACCACTGAGCCATCTCTCCAGCCCAAGCCTAATACTTTTCAAGTCATGTGCCAGGCATGACAATTACTTTCCTCTTGTCTAATAGTCAGGCCTAAGTGTAAAACTTGTTTTCTATCACTTGAACCAATGAGGTAAAAGGACTTGAGAGCTCCTGGAAGGGCCTTCCCTGAGGAGTAAAAACAAGGACTTTTCCAGAGTCCCTTTTCTTTCCACTTAAGATGCTACTATAATGTGTGGTCTTTATGAGCTAGTTGTCTTGTGCCAAGTAACAGAACTAAGGAGACTTCAGAGACCTGCTAATCCAGTACTCTGGTTGGCTGAGTTAGTGAACCAAGCCTGGGACTGCCTGCCTCAGAATTTCACCCTTAGTGATAAATGTCCTGTTTGAAGCCACTGTCACTGTAGTCTTTAGGACTTACAGTCAAGCACATCCAGTTACAAATACTAAAAACAAACTCAAAATGTAATTTTCTCTCTCCTGTGACAGACAACCTATAGAAGCTCTAGCAACTTTACATTAGTCAAAAATTTGTTTCCATGTATCTAAACAGAAACCACGTTTGAGCATTTTTCTAATTTCTCCTTACTTAGACTAGAACTAACTCATCATTTATCAGACTCAGTCCTTATCTAACAAACTCAGTATATTTTTATATTCATTTACCTGCTATATAGATTTTTAAAAATTCAAAGCATAGCATAACCTCTACTAAAGGATTGTAATATAAACGCACTAAACTGAGACAATGCTTCAATCTCTGCACAAGTAATTCTTAAACAAGACAACTCAATGATGGTACTAACAGTGACCAGGACATAAAAGGATGCCCACTGAACAGTCAAATAATGAGGGGCAATTTCTGTAATGGAAAGAGTAAATAGAGCCTCTATGCGAAGGGAATTCTACTTTTACTACTGAAAACACATAAACCCCAAGTTTTTAGTTTCAGCCACTAAGATGCAGTTTAAGGGACAGAAATGCTGGTGTGTAGGAAGAGCAGAGAGACAAAAACATGGGAGAAAAGGGAAGGAGAGATGAAAACAGGAGGAGATGAGTGGATTCCACTTTTTAAAAATCTTACAGAAAGACTATTGGTACTAGATAAATTTTGGCTTTACAGTATTTGATATATGTACCTCCTAAAACAGCTGATAAACAACATAAGGTGGGAAGGTGGATGAGGAATGGGGTACAGACAAGGGGGAAGTCCCTTAGTGGCCGCATTGCTACAAATTCTTTCATTCTACTCTTCACAAGAGCTGTGATTCAGCAGTGAACGTTCCACCCATGTTATCCCAATCAGATTCTGTCTTCCCAATTAAAAGAAACAGAGTAGGAATTACAAAACAGGAGTCTCGGGAAAAGCCTAAGAGACAGCAACTGACCTTACACCCACAACATATATGCACAAGCTTTGACTGGCTGACCAGTAGAGGGAGAAAATGCCAAATAATCAAGAAGGAAAACTGGATCTGGAAAATACATTGAATTAATCAGTATGTACAAAAGTAAATACAGAAAATTTATTTAAATGATAAAATGTATGTCCACATGAATTTGTATTTCCAATAAATGTAAATAGTTTGCATGCACCAGCTAAAAATATAAACATTTCACACTGAGAACAAATATCCAGTTATATGGCTATTTCCAAAAGCCACTTATATTCAATAATACAAAAAAAAGCAAGAAAATGAAAGGGTTGGAAACAGAAGAAATTCAAATGGCCAAAAGACACTTAAGGTCATGCTCAACCTCCTTAGTGATCAGGGAAATGCAAATTAAAACAACTTTGAGATACCATCTTACACCTGTCAGAATGGCTAAAATCAAAAACACCAATGATAGCCTTTGCTGGAGAGGTTGTGGAGGAAGGGGTACACTCATTCATTGCTGGTGGGAATGCAACCTTGTGCAACCACTTTGGAAATAAGTGTGACGATTTCTCAGGAAATTCTGGATCAACCTACCCCAAGACCCAGTAATACCACTCTTGGGAATATACCCAAGAGATGCCCTATCATATGACAAAAGCATTTGTTCAGCTATGTTCATAGCAGTATTATTTGTAATAGCCAGAACCTGGAAACAACCTAGATG